>NW_026109290.1:0-57592 GCF_024516045.1 Bombus affinis | reverse complement strand
ACACGTTCGCAAATTCTATATATGTCGCCACCATATCGAATAATGGACGCAAGATGTATGGTTTTAGGTTAGGCTATAGCTTTCGAGCGAGCGCAGCGAGCGAGAGACGCGTAAAGGTGTGTCACTAACCAACGGTTTGGCACATACGGACATTGAAATATTCGCACCAGCCCGAGGAGCCGGAAGTCTTGATCGAATTGCATACTGACAAATTTTTACAGTTTATGAATAGTTTCACATAAATAGTACTATTTCCACATAGTAAAGTGCAATGTGATGTCAGAAATGGCTGACATAATTAGGTAATAACACGAAATATATGCAAGGCAATATAAGGTATATGTATAGCTTGGAAATTGTGATCGTTGCTCGCTCGCTCCGCTCGCTCGTAAAAATCTAGTCCAACCTAACAACCGATGCGACACGTTCGCAAATTTGAAATAAGTCGCCACCATATCGAATAATGAACGCAAGATGGATTGGTTTTAGGTAGGGCAATAGTTTTCGAGCGAGCGCAGCGAGCGAGGAACGCGTTAAGGTGTGTCACAAACCAACGGTTTGGCACATACGGACATTGAAACATTCGCACCAGCCCGAGGAGCCGGAAGTCTTGATTGAATTGCCTACTGACAAATTTTTACAGTTTATGAATAGTTTCACATAAATAGTACTATTTCCACATAGTAAAGTGCAATGTGATGTCAGAAATGGCTGACAAAATTAGGTAATGACACGAAATATATGCAAGGCAATATAAGGCATTTGTATAGCTTGGAAATTGTGATCGTTGCTCGCTCGCTCCGCTCGCTCGTAAAAATCTAGTCCAACCTCACAACCGATCCGACACGTTCGCAAATTCGATATATGTCGCCACCATATCGAATAATGAACGCAAGATGTATGGTTTTAGGTTAGGCTATAGCTTACGAGCGAGCGCAGCGAGCGAGAGACGCGTAAAGGTGTGTCACAAACCAACGGTTTGGCACATACGGACATTGAAATATTCGCACCAGCCCGAGGAGCCGGAAGTCTTGATTGAATTGCCTACTGACAAATGTTTACAGTTTATGTATAGTTTCACATAAATAGTACTATTTCCACATAGTAAAGTGCAATGTGATGTCAGAAATGGCTGACAAAATTAGGTAATGACACGAAATATATGCAAGGCAATATAAGGCATTTGTATAGCTTGGAAATTCTGATCATTGCTCGCTCGCTCCGCTCGCTCGTAAAAATCTAGTCCAACCTCACAACCGATCCGACACGTTCGCAAATTCGATATATTTCGCCACCATATCGAATAATGAACGCAAGATGTAAGGTTTTAGGTTAGGCTATAGCTTTCGAGCGAGCGCCGCGAGCGAGAGACGCGTAAAGGTGACACAAACCAACGGTTTGGCACATACGGACGTTGAAATATTCGCACAAGCCCGAGGAGCCGGAAGTCTTTATCCTATTGCCTACTGACAAATGTTTACAGTTTATGAATAGTTTCACATAAATAGTACTATTTCCACATAGTAAAGTGCAATGTGATGTCAGAAATGGCTGAGAAAATTAGGTAATAACACGAAACAAATGCAAGGCAATATAAGGTATATGTATAGCTTGGAAACTGTGATCGTTGCTCGCTCGCTCCGCTCGCTCGTAAAAATCTAGTCCAACCTCACAACCGTTCCGACACGTTCGCAAATTCGATATATGTCGCCACCATATCGAATAATGGACGCAAGATGTATGGTTTTAGGTTAGGCTATAGCTTTCGAGCGAGCGCAGCGAGCGAGAGACGCGTAAAGGTGTGTCACAAACCAACGGTTTGGCACATACGGACATTGAAATATTCGCACCAGCCCGAGGAGCCGGAAGTCTTTATCGAATTGCCTACTGACAAATGTTTACAGTTTATGAATAGCATCACATAAATAGTACTATTTCTACATACTACAGTGCAATCTGATGTCCGAAATGTCTGAGAAAATTAGGTAATAACACGAAACAAATGCAAGGCAATATAAGGTATATGTATAGCTAGGAAATTGTGATCCTTGCTCGCTCGCTCCGCTCGCTCGTAAAAATCTAGTCCAACCTTACAACCGATACGACACGTCCGCAAATTTGAAATAAGTCGCCACCATATCGAATAATGAACGCAAGATGGATTGGTTTTAGGTTGGGCAATAGTTTTCGAGCGAGCTCAGCGAGCGAGGGACGCCTAAAGGTGAGTCACAAACCAACGGTTTGGCACATACGGACAATGAAATATTCGCACCAGCCCGAGGAGCCGGAAGTCTTTATCGAATTGCCTACTGACAAATGTATACAGTTTATGAATAGTTTCACATAAATAGTACTATTTCCACATACTACAGTGCAATGTGATGTCCGAAATGTCTGAGAAAATTAGGCAATAACACGAAACAAATGCAAGGCAATATAAGGTATATGTATAGCTTGGAAATTGTGATCGTTGCTCGCTCGTTCCACTCGCTCTTAAAAATCTAGTCCAACCTAACAACCGATGCGACACGTTCGCAAATTTGAAATAAGTCGCCACCATATCCAATAATGAACGCAAGATGTATGGTTTTAGGTTAGGCTATAGCTTTCGAGCGAGCGCAGCGAGCGAGAGACGCGTAAAGGTGTGTCACAAACTAACGGTTTGGCACATACGGACATTGAAATATTCGCACCAGCCCGAGGAGCCGGATGTCTTTATCGAATTGCCTACTGACAAATGTTCACAGTTTATGAATAGTTTCACATAAATAGTACTATTTCCACATAGTAAAGTACAATCTGATGACAGAAATGGCTGACAAAATTAGGTAATAACACGAAATATATGCAAGGCAATATAAGGTATATGTATAGCTTGGAAATTGTGATCGTTGCTCGCTCGCTCCGCTCGCTCGTAAAAATCTAGTCCAACCTTACAACCGATACGACACGTTCGCAAATTTGAAATAAGTCGCCACCATATCGAATAATGAACACAAGATGGATTGGTTTTAGGTTGGGCAATAGTTTTCGAGCGAGCTCAGCGAGCGAGGGACGCGTAAAGGTGAGTCACAAACCAACGGTTTGGCACATACGGACAATGAAACATTCGCACCAGCCCGAGGAGCCGGAAGTCTTTATCGAATTGCCTACTGACAAGTGTATACAGTTTATGAATAGCTTCACATAAATAGTACTATTTCTACATACTACAGTGCAATGTGATGTCCGAAATGTCTGAGAAAATTAGGCAATAACACGAAACAAATGCAAGGCAATATAAGGTATATGTATAGCTTGGAAATTGTGATCGTTGCTCGCTCGCTCCGCTCGCTCGTAAAAATCTAGTCCAACCTAACAACCGATGCGACACGTTCGCAAATTTGAAATAAGTCGCCACCATATCGAATAATGGACGCAAGATGTATGGTTTTAGGTTAGGCTATAGCTTACGAGCGAGCGCAGCGAGCGAGAGACGCGTAAAGGTGTGTAACAAACCAACGGTTTGGCACATACGGACATTGAAATATTCGCACCAGCCCGAGGAGCCGGAAGTCTCTATCCTATTGCCTACTGACAAATGTTTACAGTTTATCAATAGTTTCACATAAATAGTACTATTTGCACATACTACAGTGCAATGTGATGTCCGAAATGTCTGAGAAAATTAGGCAATAACACGAAACAAATGCAAGGCAATATAAGGTATATGTATAGCTTGGAAATTGTGATCGTTGCTCGCTCGCTCCGCTCGCTCGTAAAAATCTAGTCCAACCTAACAACCGATGCGACACGTTCGCAAATTTGAAATAAGTCGCCACCATATCGAATAATGAACGCAAGATGTATGGTTCTAGGTTAGGCTATAGCTTTCGAGCGAGCGCAGCGAGCGAGAGACGCGTAAAGGTGTGTCACAAACTAACGGTTTGGCACATGCGGACATTGAAATATTCGCACCAGCCCGAGGAGCCGGATGTCTTTATCGAATTGCCTACTGACAAATGTTCACAGTTTATGAATAGTTTCACATAAATAGTACTATTTCCACATAGTAAAGTACAATCTGATGATAGAAATGGCTGACAAAATTAGGTAATAACACGAAATATATGCAAGGCAATATAAGGTATATGTATAGCTTGGAAATTGTGATCGTTGCTCGCTCGCTCCGCTCGCTCGTAAAAATCTAGTCCAAGCTTACAACCGATACGACACGTTCGCAAATTTGAAATAAGTCGCCACCATATCGAATAATGAACACAAGATGGATTGCTTTTAGGTTGGGCAATAGTTTTCGAGCGAGCTCAGCGAGCGAGGGACGCGTAAAGGTGAGTCACAAACCAACGGTTTGGCACATACGGACAATGAAACATTCGCACCAGCCCGAGGAGCCGGAAGTCTTTATCGAATTGCCTACTGACAAGTGTATACAGTTTATGAATAGCTTCACATAAATAGTACTATTTCTACATACTACAGTGCAATGTGATGTCCGAAATGTCTGAGAAAATTAGGCAATAACACGAAACAAATGCAAGGCAATATAAGGTATATGTATAGCTTGGAAATTGTGATCGTTGCTCGCTCGCTCCGCTCGCTCGTAAAAATCTAGTCCAACCTAACAACCGATGCGACACGTTCGCAAATTTGAAATAAGTCGCCACCATATCGAATAATGGACGCAAGATGTATGGTTTTAGGTTAGGCTATAGCTTACGAGCGAGCGCAGCGAGCGAGAGACGCGTAAAGGTGTGTAACAAACCAACGGTTTGGCACATACGGACATTGAAATATTCGCACCAGCCCGAGGAGCCGGAAGTCTCTATCCTATTGCCTACTGACAAATGTTTACAGTTTATCAATAGTTTCACATAAATAGTACTATTTGCACATACTACAGTGCAATGTGATGTCCGAAATGTCTGAGAAAATTAGGCAATAACACGAAACAAATGCAAGGCAATATAAGGTATATGTATAGCTTGGAAATTGTGATCGTTGCTTGCTCGCTCCGCTCGCTCGTAAAAATCTAGTCCAACCTAACAACCGATGCGACACGTTCGCAAATTTGAAATAAGTCGCCACCATATCGAATAATGGACGCAAGATGTATGGTTTTAGGTTAGGCTATAGCTTTCGAGCGAGCGCAGCGAGCGAGAGACGCGTAAAGGTGTGTCACTAACCAACGGTTTGGCACATACGGACATTGAAATATTCGCACCAGCCCGAGGAGCCGGAAGTCTTGATCGAATTGCATACTGACAAATTTTTACAGTTTATGAATAGTTTCACATAAATAGTACTATTTCCACATAGTAAAGTGCAATGTGATGTCAGAAATGGCTGACATAATTAGGTAATAACACGAAATATATGCAAGGCAATATAAGGTATATGTATAGCTTGGAAATTGTGATCGTTGCTCGCTCGCTCCGCTCGCTCGTAAAAATCTAGTCCAACCTAACAACCGATGCGACACGTTCGCAAATTTGAAATAAGTCGCCACCATATCGAATAATGAACGCAAGATGGATTGGTTTTAGGTAGGGCAATAGTTTTCGAGCGAGCGCAGCGAGCGAGGGACGCCTTAAGGTGTGTCACAAACCAACGGTTTGGCACATACGGACATTGAATTATTCGCACCAGCCCGAGGAGCCGGAAGTCTTTATCCTATTGCCTACGGACAAATGTTTACAGTTTATGAATAGTTTCACATAAATAGTACTATTTCCACATAGTAAAGTGCAATGTGATGTCAGAAATGGCTGACATAATTAGGTAATAACACGAAATATATGCAAGGCAATATAAGGTATATGTATAGCTTGGAAATTGTGATCGTTGCTCGCTCGCTCCGCTCGCTCGTAAAAATCTAGTCCAACCTATCAACCGATGCGACACGTTCGCAAATTTGAAATAAGTCGCCACCATATCGAATAATGAACGCAAGATGGATTGGTTTTAGGTAGGGCAATAGTTTTCGAGCGAGCGCAGCGAGCGAGAGACGCGTAAAGGTGTGTCACAAACCAACGGTTTGGCACATACGGACATTGAAATATTCGCACCAGCCCGAGGAGCCGGAAGTCTTTATCGAATTGCCTACTGACAAATGTTTACAGTTTATGAATAGTTTCACATAAATAGTACTATTTCCACATAGTAAAGTACAATCTGATGACAGAAATGGCTGACAAAATTAGGTAATAACACGAAATATATGCAAGGCAATATAAGGTATATGTATAGCTAGGAAATTGCGATCCTTGCTCGCTCGCTCCGCTCGCTCGTAAAAATCTAGTCCAACCTTACAACCGATACGACACGTCCGCAAATTTGAAATAAGTCGCCACCATATCGAATAATGAACGCAAGATGGATTGGTTTTAGGTTGGGCAATAGTTTTCGAGCGAGCTCAGCGAGCGAGGGACGCCTAAAGGTGAGTCACAAACCAACGGTTTGGCACATACGGACAATGAAATATTCGCACCAGCCCGAGGAGCCGGATGTCTTTATCGAATTGCCTACTGACAAATGTTCACAGTTTATGAATAGTTTCACATAAATAGTACTATTTCCACATAGTAAAGTACAATCTGATGACAGAAATGGCTGACAAAATTAGGTAATAACACGAAATATATGCAAGGCAATATAAGGTATATGTATAGCTAGGAAATTGCGATCCTTGCTCGCTCGCTCCGCTCGCTCGTAAAAATCTAGTCCAACCTTACAACCGATACGACACGTCCGCAAATTTGAAATAAGTCGCCACCATATCGAATAATGAACGCAAGATGGATTGGTTTTAGGTTGGGCAATAGTTTTCGAGCGAGCTCAGCGAGCGAGGGACGCCTAAAGGTGAGTCACAAACCAACGGTTTGGCACATACGGACAATGAAATATTCGCACCAGCCCGAGGAGCCGGAAGTCTTTATCGAATTGCCTACTGACAAGTGTATACAGTTTATGAATAGCTTCACATAAATAGTACTATTTCTACATACTACAGTGCAATGTGATGTCCGAAATGTCTGAGAAAATTAGGCAATAACACGAAACAAATGCAAGGCAATATAAGGTATATGTATAGCTTGGAAATTGTGATCGTTGCTCGCTCGCTCCGCTCGCTCGTAAAAATCTAGTCCAACCTAACAACCGATGCGACACGTTCGCAAATTTGAAATAAGTCGCCACCATATCGAATAATGGACGCAAGATGTATGGTTTTAGGTTAGGCTATAGCTTACGAGCGAGCGCAGCGAGCGAGAGACGCGTAAAGGTGTGTAACAAACCAACGGTTTGGCACATACGGACATTGAAATATTCGCACCAGCCCGAGGAGCCGGAAGTCTCTATCCTATTGCCTACTGACAAATGTTTACAGTTTATCAATAGTTTCACATAAATAGTACTATTTGCACATACTACAGTGCAATGTGATGTCCGAAATGTCTGAGAAAATTAGGCAATAACACGAAACAAATGCAAGGCAATATAAGGTATATGTATAGCTTGGAAATTGTGATCGTTGCTCGCTCGCTCCGCTCGCTCGTAAAAATCTAGTCCAACCTAACAACCGATGCGACACGTTCGC
This sequence comes from Bombus affinis, assembly GCF_024516045.1. Classification (NCBI taxonomy): domain Eukaryota; kingdom Metazoa; phylum Arthropoda; class Insecta; order Hymenoptera; family Apidae; genus Bombus; species Bombus affinis. The sequence continues at coordinate 49,998 of NW_026109290.1, read as the reverse complement.
AAATTTGAAATAAGTCGCCACCATATCGAATAATGAACGCAAGATGGATTGGTTTTAGGTAGGGCAATAGTTTTCGAGCGAGCGCAGCGAGCAAGGGACGCGTAAAGGTGTGTCACAAACCAACGGTTTGGCACATACGGACATTGAAATATTCGCACCAGCCCGAGGAGCCGGAAGTCTTAATCGAATTGCCTACTGACAAATGTTTACAGTTTATGAATAGTTTCACATAAATGGTACTATTTGCACATAGTAAAGTGCAATGTGTTGTCAGAAATGCCTGAGAAAATTAGGTAATAACACGAAACAAATGCAAGGCAATATAAGGTATATGTATAGCTTGGAAATTGTGATCGTTGCTCGCTCGCTCCGCTCGCTTGTAAAAATCTAGTCCAACCTCACAACCGATCCGACACGTTCGCAAATTCTATATATGTCGCCACCATATCGAATAATGGACGCAAGATGTATGGTTTTAGGTTAGGCTATAGCTTTCGAGCGAGCGCAGCGAGCGAGAGACGCGTAAAGGTGTGTCACTAACCAACGGTTTGGCACATACGGACATTGAAATATTCGCACCAGCCCGAGGAGCCGGATGTCTTGATCGAATTGCATACTGACAAATTTTTACAGTTTATGAATAGTTTCACATAAATAGTACTATTTCCACATAGTAAAGTGCAATGTGATGTCAGAAATGGCTGACATAATTAGGTAATAACACGAAATATATGCAAGGCAATATAAGGTATATGTATAGCTTGGAAATTGTGATCGTTGCTCGCTCGCTCCGCTCGCTCGTAAAAATCTAGTCCAACCTAACAACCGATGCGACACGTTCGCAAATTTGAAATAAGTCGCCACCATATCGAATAATGAACGCAAGATGTATGGTTCTAGGTTAGGCTATAGCTTTCGAGCGAGCGCAGCGAGCGAGAGACGCGTAAAGGTGTGTCACAAACTAACGGTTTGGCACATACGGACATTGAAATATTCGCACCAGCCCGAGGAGCCGGATGTCTTTATCGAATTGCCTACTGACAAATGTTCACAGTTTATGAATAGTTTCACATAAATAGTACTATTTCCACATAGTAAAGTACAATCTGATGACAGAAATGGCTGACAAAATTAGGTAATAACACGAAATATATGCAAGGCAATATAAGGTATATGTATAGCTTGGAAATTGTGATCGTTGCTCGCTCGCTCCGCTCGCTCGTAAAAATCTAGTCCAACCTTACAACCGATACGACACGTTCGCAAATTTGAAATAAGTCGCCACCATATCGAATAATGAACACAAAATGGATTGGTTTTAGGTTGGGCAATAGTTTTCGAGCGAGCTCAGCGAGCGAGGGACGAGTAAAGGTGAGTCACAAACCAACGGTTTGGCACATACGGACAATGAAACATTCGCACCAGCCCGAGGAGCCGGAAGTCTTTATCGAATTGCCTACTGACAAGTGTATACAGTTTATGAATAGCTTCACATAAATAGTACTATTTCTACATACTACAGTGCAATGTGATGTCCGAAATGTCTGAGAAAATTAGGCAATAACACGAAACAAATGCAAGGCAATATAAGGTATATGTATAGCTTGGAAATTGTGATCGTTGCTCGCTCGCTCCGCTCGCTCGTAAAAATCTAGTCCAACCTAACAACCGATGCGACACGTTCGCAAATTTGAAATAAGTCGCCACCATATCGAATAATGGACGCAAGATGTATGGTTTTAGGTTAGGCTATAGCTTACGAGCGAGCGCAGCGAGCGAGAGACGCGTAAAGGTGTGTAACAAACCAACGGTTTGGCACATACGGACATTGAAATATTCGCACCAGCCCGAGGAGCCGGAAGTCTCTATCCTATTGCCTACTGACAAATGTTTACAGTTTATCAATAGTTTCACATAAATAGTACTATTTGCACATACTACAGTGCAATGTGATATCCGAAATGTCTGAGAAAATTAGGCAATAACACGAAACAAATGCAAGGCAATATAAGGTATATGTATAGCTTGGAAATTGTGATCGTTGCTCGCTCGCTCCGCTCGCTCGTAAAAATCTAGTCCAACCTAACAACCGATGCGACACGTTCGCAAATTTGAAATAAGTCGCCACCATATCGAATAATGAACGCAAGATGGATTGGTTTTAGGTAGGGCAATAGTTTTCGAGCGAGCGCAGCGAGCAAGGGACGCGTAAAGGTGTGTCACAAACCAACGGTTTGGCACATACGGACATTGAAATATTCGCACCAGCCCGAGGAGCCGGAAGTCTTAATCGAATTGCCTACTGACAAATGTTTACAGTTTATGAATAGTTTCACATAAATGGTACTATTTGCACATAGTAAAGTGCAATGTGTTGTCAGAAATGCCTGAGAAAATTAGGTAATAACACGAAACAAATGCAAGGCAATATAAGGTATATGTATAGCTTGGAAATTGTGATCGTTGCTCGCTCGCTCCGCTCGCTCGTAAAAATCTAGTCCAACCTCACAACCGATCCGACACGTTCGCAAATTCTATATATGTCGCCACCATATCGAATAATGGACGCAAGATGTATGGTTTTAGGTTAGGCTATAGCTTTCGAGCGAGCGCAGCGAGCGAGAGACGCGTAAAGGTGTGTCACTAACCAACGGTTTGGCACATACGGACATTGAAATATTCGCACCAGCCCGAGGAGCCGGAAGTCTTGATCGAATTGCATACTGACAAATTTTTACAGTTTATGAATAGTTTCACATAAATAGTACTATTTCCACATAGTAAAGTGCAATGTGATGTCAGAAATGGCTGACATAATTAGGTAATAACACGAAATATATGCAAGGCAATATAAGGTATATGTATAGCTTGGAAATTGTGATCGTTGCTCGCTCGCTCCGCTCGCTCGTAAAAATCTAGTCCAACCTAACAACCGATGCGACACGTTCGCAAATTTGAAATAAGTCGCCACCATATCGAATAATGAACGCAAGATGGATTGGTTTTAGGTAGGGCAATAGTTTTCGAGCGAGCGCAGCGAGCGAGGGACGCGTTAAGGTGTGTCACAAACCAACGGTTTGGCACATACGGACATTGAATTATTCGCACCAGCCCGAGGAGCCGGAAGTCTTTATCCTATTGCCTACTGACAAATGTTTACAGTTTATGAATAGTTTCACATAAATAGTACTATTTCCACATAGTAAAGTGCAATGTGATGTCAGAAATGGCTGAGAAAATTAGGTAATAACACGAAACAAATGCAAGGCAATATAAGGTATATGTATAGCTTGGAAATTGTGATCGTTGCTCGCTCGCTCCGCTCGCTCGTAAAAATCTATTCCAACCTCACAACCGATCCGACACGTTCGCAAATTCGATATATGTCGCCACCATATCGAATAATGGACGCAAGATGTATGGTTTTAGGTTAGGCTATAGCTTTCGAGCGAGCGCAGCGAGCGAGAGACGCGTAAAGGTGTGTCACAAACCAACGGTTTGGCACATACGGACATTGAAATATTCGCACCAGCCCGAGGAGCCGGAAGTCTTGATCGAATTGCCTACTGACAAATGTTTACAGTTTATGAATAGTTTCACATAAATAGTACTATTTCCACATAGTAAAGTGCATTGTGATGTCAGAAATGGCTGACAAAATTAGGTAATAACACGAAATATATGCAAGGCAATATAAGGTATATGTATAGCTTGGAAATTGTGATCGTTGCTCGCTCGCTCCGCTCGCTCGTAAAAATCTAGTCCAACCTAACAACCGATGCGACACGTTCGCAAATTCGATATATGTCGCCACCATATCGAATAATGAACGCAAGATGTATGGTTTTAGGTTAGGCCATAGCTTTCGAGCGAGCGCAGCGAGCTAGAGACGCGTAAAGGTGTGTCACAAACCAACGGTTTGGCACATACGGACATTGAAATATTCGCACAAGCCCGAGGAGCCGGAAGTCTTTATCCTATTGCCTACTGACAAATGTTTACAGTTTATGAATAGTTTCACATAAATAGTACTATCTCCACATACTACAGTGCAATGTGATGTCCGAAATGACTGAGAAAATTAGGTAATAACACCAAACAAATACAAGGCAATATAAGGTATATGTATACCTTGGAAATAGTGATCGTTGCTCGCTCGCTCCGCTCGCTCGTAAAAATCTAGTCCAACATAACAACCGATGCGACACGTTCGCAAATTCGATATATGTCGCCACCATATCGAATAATGGACGCAAGATGTATGGTTTTAGGTTAGGCTATAGCTTTCGAGCGAGCGCAGCGAGCGAGAGACGCGTAAAGGTGTGTCACAAACCAACGGTTTGGCACATACGGACATTCAAATATTCGCACCAGCCCGAGGAGCCGGAAGTCTTTATCCTATTGCCTACTGACAAATGTTTACAGTTTATGAATAGTTTCACATAAATAGTACTATTTCCACATAGTAAAGTGCAATGTGATGTCAGAAATGGCTGAGAAAATTAGGTAATAACACGAAACAAATGCAAGGCAATATAAGGTATATGTATAGCTTGGAAATTCTGATCGTTGCTCGCTCGCTCCGCTCGCTCGTAAAAATCTAGTCCAACCTCACAACCGATCCGACACGTCCGCATATTCGATATATGTCGCCACCATATCGAATAATGAACGCAAGATGTATGGTTTTAGGTTAGGCTATAGCTTTCGAGCGAGCGCAGCGAGCGAGAGACGCGTAAAGGTGTGTCACAAACCAACGGTTTGGCACATACGGACATTGAAATATTCGCACAAGCCCGAGGAGCCGGATGTCCTTATCCTATTGCCTACTGACAAATGTTTACAGTTTATGAATAGTTTCACATAAATAGTACTATTTGCACATAGTAAAGTGCAATGTGATGTCAGAAATGGCAGAGAAAATTAGGTAATAACACGAAACAAATGCAAGGCAATATAAGGTATATGTATAGCTGGGAAATTCTGATCGTTGCTCGCTCGCTCCGCTCGCTCGTAAATATCTAGTCCAACCTCACAACCGATCCGACACGTTCGCAAATTCTATATATGTCGCCACCATATCGAATAATGGACGCAAGATGTATGGTTTTAGGTTAGGCTATAGCTTTCGAGCGAGCGCAGCGAGCGAGAGACGCGTAAAGGTGTGTCACTAACCAACGGTTTGGCACATACGGACATTGAAATATTCGCACCAGCCCGAGGAGCCGGAAGTCTTGATCGAATTGCATACTGACAAATTTTTACAGTTTATGAATAGCTTCACATAAATAGTACTATTTCTACATACTACAGTGCAATGTGATGTCAGAAATGGCTGAGAAAATTAGGTAATAACACGAAACAAATGCAAGGCAATATAAGGTATATGTATAGCTTGGAAATTCTGATCGTTGCTCGCTCGCTCCGCTCGCTCGTAAAAATCTAGTCCAACCTCACAACCGATCCGACACGTTCGCAAATTCGATATATGTCGCCACCATATCGAATAATGGACGCAAGATGTATGGCTTTAGGTTGGGCAATACTTTTCGAGCGAGCGCAGCGAGCGAGGGACGCGTAAAGGTGTGTCACAAACCAACGGTTTGGCACATACGGACATTGAAATATTCGCACCAGCCCGAGGAGCCGGAAGTCTTTATCCTATTGCCTACTGACAAATGTTTACAGTTTATGAATAGTTTCACATAAATAGTACTATTTCCACATAGTAAAGTGCAATGTGATGTCAGAAATGGCTGAGAAAATTAGGTAATAACACGAAACAAATGCAAGGCAATATAAGGTATATGTATAGCTTGGAAATTGTGATCGTTGCTCGCTCGCTCCGCTCGCTCGTAAAAATCTAGTCCAACCTCACAACCGATCCGACACGTTCGCAAATTCGATATATGTCGCCACCATATCGAATAATGGACGCAAGATGTATGGTTTTAGGTTAGGCTATAGCTTTCGAGCGAGCGCAGCGAGCGAGAGACGCGTAAAGGTGTGTCACAAACCAACGGTTTGGCACATACGGACATTGAAATATTCGCACCAGCCCGAGGAGCCGGAAGTCTATATCGAATTGCCTACTGACAAATGTTTACAGTTTATGAATAGCTTCACATAAATAGTACTATTTCTACATGCTACAGTGCAATGTGATGTCCGAAATGTCTGAGAACATTAGGTAATAACACGAAACAAATGCAGGGCAATATAAGGTATATGTATACCTTGGAAATTGTGATCGTTGCTCGCTCGCTCCGCTCGCTCGTCAAAATCTAGTCCAACATAACAACCGATGCGACACGTTCGCAAATTTGAAATAAGTCGCCACCATATCGAATAATGAACGCAAGATGGATTGGTTTTAGGTAGGGCAATAGTTTTCGAGCGAGCGCAGCGAACGAGGGACGCGTAAAGGTGTGTCACAAACCAACGGTTTGGCACATACGGACATTCAAATATTCGCACCAGCCCGAGGAGCCGGAAGTCTTTATCCTATTGCCTACTGACAAATGTTTACAGTTTATGAATAGTTTCACATAAATAGTACTATTTCCACATAGTAAAGTGCAATGTGATGTCAGAAATGGCTGAGAAAATTAGGTAATAACACGAAACAAATGCAAGGCAATATAAGGTATATGTATAGCTTGGAAATTGTGATCGTTGCTCGCTCGCTCCGCTCGCTCGTAAAAATCTAGTCCAACCTCACAACCGATCCGACACGTCCGCATATTCGATATATGTCGCCACCATATCGAATAATGAACGCAAGATGTATGGTTTTAGGTTAGGCTATAGCTTTCGAGCGAGCGCAGCGAGCGAGAGACGCGTAAAGGTGTGTCACAAACCAACGGTTTGGCACATACGGACATTGAAATATTCGCACAAGCCCGAGGAGCCGGATGTCCTTATCCTATTGCCTACTGACAAATGTTTACAGTTTATGAATAGTTTCACATAAATAGTACTATTTGCACATAGTAAAGTGCAATGTGATGTCAGAAATGGCAGAGAAAATTAGGTAATAACACGAAACAAATGCAAGGCAATATAAGGTATATGTATAGCTGGGAAATTCTGATCGTTGCTCGCTCGCTCCGCTCGCTCGTAAATATCTAGTCCAACCTCACAACCGATCCGACACGTTCGCAAATTCTATATATGTCGCCACCATATCGAATAATGGACGCAAGATGTATGGCTTTAGGTTGGGCAATAGTTTTCGAGCGAGCTCAGCGAGCGAGAGACGCGCAAAGGTGTGTCACAAACCAACGGTTTGGCACATACGGACATTGAAGTATTCGCACCAGCCCGAGGAGCCGGAAGTCTCTATCGAATTGCCTACTGACAAATGTTTACAGTTTATGAATAGCTTCACATAAATAGTACTATTTCCACATAGTAAAGTGCAATGTGATGTCAGAAATGGCTGAGAAAATTAGGTAATAACACGAAACAAATGCAAGGCAATATAAGGTATATGTATAGCTTGGAAATTGTGATCGTTGCTCGCTCGCTCCGCTCGCTCGTAAAAATCTAGTCCAACCTCACAACCGATCCGACACGTTCGCAAATTCGATATATGTCGCCACCATATCGAATAATGGACGCAAGATGTATGGTTTTAGGTTAGGCTATAGCTTTCGAGCGAGCGCAGCGAGCGAGAGACGCGTAAAGGTGTGTCACAAACCAACGGTTTGGCACATACGGACATTGAAATATTCGCACCAGCCCGAGGAGCCGGAAGTCTTGATCGAATTGCCTACTGACAAATTTTTACAGTTTATGAATAGTTTCACATAAATAGTACTATTTCTACATAGTAAAGTGCATTGTGATGTCAGAAATGGCTGACAAAATTAGGTAATAACACGAAATATATGCAAGGCAATATAAGGTATATGTATAGCTTGGAAATTGTGATCGTTGCTCGCTCGCTCCGCTCGCTCGTAAAAATCTAGTCCAACCTAACAACCGATGCGACACGTTCGCAAATTCGATATATGTCGCCACCATATCGAATAATGAACGCAAGATGTATGGTTTTAGGTTAGGCCATAGCTTTCGAGCGAGCGCAGCGAGCTAGAGACGCGTAAAGGTGTGTCACAAACCAACGGTTTGGCACATACGGACATTGAAATATTCGCACAAGCCCGAGGAGCCGGAAGTCTTTATCCTATTGCCTACTGACAAATGTTTACAGTTTATGAATAGTTTCACATAAATAGTACTATCTCCACATACTACAGTGCAATGTGATGTCCGAAATGTCTGAGAAAATTAGGTAATAACACCAAACAAATACAAGGCAATATAAGGTATATGTATACCTTGGAAATAGTGATCGTTGCTCGCTCGCTCCGCTCGCTCGTAAAAATCTAGTCCAACATAACAACCGATGCGACACGTTCGCAAATTCGATATATGTCGCCACCATATCGAATAATGGACGCAAGATGTATGGTTTTAGGTTAGGCTATAGCTTTCGAGCGAGCGCAGCGAGCGAGAGACGCGTAAAGGTGTGTCACAAACCAACGGTTTGGCACATACGGACATTGAAATATTCGCACCAGCCCGAGGAGCCGGAAGTCTCTATCGAATTGCCTACTGACAAATGTTTACAGTTTATGAATAGCTTCACATAAATAGTACTATTTCTACATGCTACAGTGCAATGTGATGTCCGAAATGTCTGAGAACATTAGGTAATAACACGAAACAAATGCAGGGCAATATAAGGTATATGTATACCTTGGAAATTGTGATCGTTGCTCGCTCGCTCCGCTCGCTCGTCAAAATCTAGTCCAACATAACAACCGATGCGACACGTTCGCAAATTTGAAATAAGTCGCCACCATATCGAATAATGAACGCAAGATGGATTGGTTTTAGGTAGGGCAATAGTTTTCGAGCGAGCGCAGCGAACGAGGGACGCGTAAAGGTGTGTCACAAACCAACGGTTTGGCACATACGGACATTGAATTATTCGCACCAGCCCGAGGTGCCGGAAGTCTTTATCCTATTGCCTACTGACAAATGTTTACAGTTTATGAATAGTTTCACATAAATAGTACTATTTCCACATAGTAAAGTGCAATGTGATGTCAGAAATGGCTGAGAAAATTAGGTAATAACACGAAACAAATGCAAGGCAATATAAGGTATATGTATAGCTTGGAAATTGTGATCGTTGCTCGCTCGCTCCGCTCGCTCGTAAAAATCTAGTCCAACCTCACAACCGATCCGACACGTTCGCAAATTCGATATATGTCGCCACCATATCGAATAATGGACGCAAGATGTATGGTTTTAGGTTAGGCTATAGCTTTCGAGCGAGCGCAGCGAGCGAGAGACGCGTAAAGGTGTGTCACAAACCAACGGTTTGGCACATACGGACATTGAAATATTCGCACCAGCCCGAGGAGCCGGAAGTCTTGATCGAATTGCCTACTGACAAATTTTTACAGTTTATGAATAGTTTCACATAAATAGTACTATTTCTACATAGTAAAGTGCATTGTGATGTCAGAAATGGCTGACAAAATTAGGTAATAACACGAAATATATGCAAGGCAATATAAGGTATATGTATAGCTTGGAAATTGTGATCGTTGCTCGCTCGCTCCGCTCGCTCGTAAAAATCTAGTCCAACCTAACAACCGATGCGACACGTTCGCAAATTCGATATATGTCGCCACCATATCGAATAATGAACGCAAGATGTATGGTTTTAGGTTAGGCCATAGCTTTCGAGCGAGCGCAGCGAGCTAGAGACGCGTAAAGGTGTGTCACAAACCAACGGTTTGGCACATACGGACATTGAAATATTCGCACAAGCCCGAGGAGCCGGAAGTCTTTATCCTATTGCCTACTGACAAATGTTTACAGTTTATGAATAGTTTCACATAAATAGTACTATCTCCACATACTACAGTGCAATGTGATGTCCGAAATGTCTGAGAAAATTAGGTAATAACACCAAACAAATACAAGGCAATATAAGGTATATGTATACCTTGGAAATAGTGATCGTTGCTCGCTCGCTCCGCTCGCTCGTAAAAATCTAGTCCAACATAACAACCGATGCGACACGTTCGCAAATTCGATATATGTCGCCACCATATCGAATAATGGACGCAAGATGTATGGTTTTAGGTTAGGCTATAGATTTCGAGCGAGCGCAGCGAGCGAGAGACGCGTAAAGGTGTGTCACAAACCAACGGTTTGGCACATACGGACATTGAAATATTCGCACCAGCCCGAGGAGCCGGAAGTCTCTATCGAATTGCCTACTGACAAATGTTTACAGTTTATGAATAGCTTCACATAAATAGTACTATTTCTACATGCTACAGTGCAATGTGATGTCCGAAATGTCTGAGAACATTAGGTAATAACACGAAACAAATGCAGGGCAATATAAGGTATATGTATACCTTGGAAATTGTGATCGTTGCTCGCTCGCTCCGCTCGCTCGTCAAAATCTAGTCCAACATAACAACCGATGCGACACGTTCGCAAATTTGAAATAAGTCGCCACCATATCGAATAATGAACGCAAGATGGATTGGTTTTAGGTAGGGCAATAGTTTTCGAGCGAGCGCAGCGAACGAGGGACGCGTAAAGGTGTGTCACAAACCAACGGTTTGGCACATACGGACATTGAATTATTCGCACCAGCCCGAGGAGCCGGAAGTCTTTATCCTATTGCCTACTGACAAATGTTTACAGTTTATGAATAGTTTCACATAAATAGTACTATTTCCACATAGTAAAGTGCAATGTGATGTCAGAAATGGCTGAGAAAATTAGGTAATAACACGAAACAAATGCAAGGCAATATAAGGTATATGTATAGCTTGGAAATTGTGATCGTTGCTCGCTCGCTCCGCTCGCTCGTAAAAATCTAGTCCAACCTCACAACCGATCCGACACGTTCGCAAATTCGATATATGTCGCCACCATATCGAATAATGGACGCAAGATGTATGGTTTTAGGTTAGGCTATAGCTTTCGAGCGAGCGCAGCGAGCGAGAGACGCGTAAAGGTGTGTCACAAACCAACGGTTTGGCACATACGGACATTGAAATATTCGCACCAGCCCGAGGAGCCGGAAGTCTTGATCGAATTGCCTACTGACAAATTTTTACAGTTTATGAATAGTTTCACATAAATAGTACTATTTCTACATAGTAAAGTGCATTGTGATGTCAGAAATGGCTGACAAAATTAGGTAATAACACGAAATATATGCAAGGCAATATAAGGTATATGTATAGCTTGGAAATTGTGATCGTTGCTCGCTCGCTCCGCTCGCTCGTAAAAATCTAGTCCAACCTAACAACCGATGCGACACGTTCGCAAATTCGATATATGTCGCCACCATATCGAATAATGAACGCAAGATGTATGGTTTTAGGTTAGGCCATAGCTTTCGAGCGAGCGCAGCGAGCTAGAGACGCGTAAAGGTGTGTCACAAACCAACGGTTTGGCACATACGGACATTGAAATATTCGCACAAGCCCGAGGAGCCGGAAGTCTTTATCCTATTGCCTACTGACAAATGTTTACAGTTTATGAATAGTTTCACATAAATAGTACTATCTCCACATACTACAGTGCAATGTGATGTCCGAAATGTCTGAGAAAATTAGGTAATAACACCAAACAAATACAAGGCAATATAAGGTATATGTATACCTTGGAAATAGTGATCGTTGCTCGCTCGCTCCGCTCGCTCGTAAAAATCTAGTCCAACATAACAACCGATGCGACACGTTCGCAAATTCGATATATGTCGCCACCATATCGAATAATGGACGCAAGATGTATGGTTTTAGGTTAGGCTATAGCTTTCGAGCGAGCGCAGCGAGCGAGAGACGCGTAAAGGTGTGTCACAAACCAACGGTTTGGCACATACGGACATTGAAATATTCGCACCAGCCCGAGGAGCCGGAAGTCTCTATCGAATTGCCTACTGACAAATGTTTACAGTTTATGAATAGCTTCACATAAATAGTACTATTTCTACATGCTACAGTGCAATGTGATGTCCGAAATGTCTGAGAACATTAGGTAATAACACGAAACAAATGCAGGGCAATATAAGGTATATGTATACCTTGGAAATTGTGATCGTTGCTCGCTCGCTCCGCTCGCTCGTCAAAATCTAGTCCAACATAACAACCGATGCGACACGTTCGCAAATTTGAAATAAGTCGCCACCATATCGAATAATGAACGCAAGATGGATTGGTTTTAGGTAGGGCAATAGTTTTCGAGCGAGCGCAGCGAACGAGGGACGCGTAAAGGTGTGTCACAAACCAACGGTTTGGCACATACGGACATTGAATTATTCTCACCAGCCCGAGTAGCCGGAAGTCTTTATCCTATTGCCTACTGACAAATGTTTACAGTTTATGAATAGTTTCACATAAATAGTACTATTTGCACACAGTAAATTGCAACGTGATGTCAGAAATGGCTGAGAAAATTAGGTAATAACACGAAACAAATGCAAGGCAATATAAGGTATATGTATAGGTGGAAATTGTGATCGTTGCTCGCTCGCTCCGCTCGCTCGTAAAAATCTAGTCCAACCTCACGACCGATCCGACACGTTCGCAAATTCGATATATGTCGCCACCATATCGAATAATGGACGCAAGATGTATGGTTTTAGGTTAGGCTATAGCTTTCGAGCGAGCGCAGCGAGCGAGAGACGCGTAAAGGTGTGTCACAAACCAACGGTTTGGCACATACGGACATTCAAATATTCGCACCAGCCCGAGGAGCCGGAAGTCTTTATCCTATTGCCTACTGACAAATGTTTACAGTTTATGAATAGTTTCACATAAATAGTACTATTTCTACATAGTAAAGTGCATTGTGATGTCAGAAATGGCTGACAAAATTAGGTAATAACACGAAATATATGCAAGGCAATATAAGGTATATGTATAGCTTGGAAATTGTGATCGTTGCTCGCTCGCTCCGCTCGCTCGTAAAAATCTAGTCCAACCTAACAACCGATGCGACACGTTCGCAAATTCGATATATGTCGCCACCATATCGAATAATGAACGCAAGATGTATGGTTTTAGGTTAGGCCATAGCTTTCGAGCGAGCGCAGCGAGCTAGAGACGCGTAAAGGTGTGTCACAAACCAACGGTTTGGCACATACGGACATTGAAATATTCGCACAAGCCCGAGGAGCCGGAAGTCTTTATCCTATTGCCTACTGACAAATGTTTACAGTTTATGAATAGTTTCACATAAATAGTACTATCTCCACATACTACAGTGCAATGTGATGTCCGAAATGTCTGAGAAAATTAGGTAATAACACCAAACAAATACAAGGCAATATAAGGTATATGTATACCTTGGAAATAGTGATCGTTGCTCGCTCGCTCCGCTCGCTCGTAAAAATCTAGTCCAACATAACAACCGATGCGACACGTTCGCAAATTCGATATATGTCGCCACCATATCGAATAATGGACGCAAGATGTATGGTTTTAGGTTAGGCTATAGCTTTCGAGCGAGCGCAGCGAGCGAGAGACGCGTAAAGGTGTGTCACAAACCAACGGTTTGGCACATACGGACATTGAAATATTCGCACCAGCCCGAGGAGCCGGAAGTCTCTATCGAATTGCCTACTGACAAATGTTTACAGTTTATGAATAGCTTCACATAAATAGTACTATTTCTACATGCTACAGTGCAATGTGATGTCCGAAATGTCTGAGAACATTAGGTAATAACACGAAACAAATGCAGGGCAATATAAGGTATATGTATACCTTGGAAATTGTGATCGTTGCTCGCTCGCTCCGCTCGCTCGTCAAAATCTAGTCCAACATAACAACCGATGCGACACGTTCGCAAATTTGAAATAAGTCGCCACCATATCGAATAATGAACGCAAGATGGATTGGTTTTAGGTAGGGCAATAGTTTTCGAGCGAGCGCAGCGAACGAGGGACGCGTAAAGGTGTGTCACAAACCAACGGTTTGGCACATACGGACATTGAATTATTCGCACCAGCCCGAGTAGCCGGAAGTCTTTATCCTATTGCCTACTGACAAATGTTTACAGTTTATGAATAGTTTCACATAAATAGTACTATTTGCACACAGTAAATTGCAACGTGATGTCAGAAATGGCTGAGAAAATTAGGTAATAACACGAAACAAATGCAAGGCAATATAAGGTATATGTATAGGTGGAAATTGTGATCGTTGCTCGCTCGCTCCGCTCGCTCGTAAAAATCTAGTCCAACCTCACGACCGATCCGACACGTTCGCAAATTCGATATATGTCGCCACCATATCGAATAATGGACGCAAGATGTATGGTTTTAGGTTAGGCTATAGCTTTCGAGCGAGCGCAGCGAGCGAGAGACGCGTAAAGGTGTGTCACAAACCAACGGTTTGGCACATACGGACATTCAAATATTCGCACCAGCCCGAGGAGCCGGAAGTCTTTATCCTATTGCCTACTGACAAATGTTTACAGTTTATGAATAGTTTCACATAAATAGTACTATTTCCACATAGTAAAGTGCAATGTGATGTCAGAAATGGCTGAGAAAATTAGGTAATAACACGAAACAAATGCAAGGCAATATAAGGTATATGTATAGCTGGGAAATTCTGATCGTTGCTCGCTCGCTCCGCTCGCTCGTAAATATCTAGTCCAACCTCACAACCGATCCGACACGTTCGCAAATTCGATATATGTCTCCACCATATCGAATAATGGCCGCAAGATGTATGGTTTTAGGTTAGGCTATAGCTTTCGAGCGAGCGCAGCGAGCGAGAGACGCGTAAAGGTGTGTCACAAACCAACGGTTTGGCACATACGGACATTGAAATATTCGCACCAGCCCGAGGAGCCGGAAGTCTTTATCGAATTGCCTACTGACAAATGTTTACAGTTTATGAATAGCTTCACATAAATAGTACTATTTCTACATACTACAGTGCAATGTGATGTCAGAAATGGCTGAGAAAATTAGGTAATAACACGAAACAAATGCAAGGCAATATAAGGTATATGTATAGCTTGGAAATTCTGATCGTTGCTCGCTCGCTCCGCTCGCTCGTAAAAATCTAGTCCAACCTCACAACCGATCCGACACGTTCGCAAATTCGATATATGTCGCCACCATATCGAATAATGGACGCAAGATGTATGGCTTTAGGTTGGGCAATACTTTTCGAGCGAGCGCAGCGAGCGAGGGACGCGTAAAGGTGTGTCACAAACCAACGGTTTGGCACATACGGACATTGAAATATTCGCACCAGCCCGAGGAGCCGGAAGTCTTTATCGAATTGCCTACTGACAAATGTTTACAGTTTATGAATAGTTTCACATTAATAGTACTATTTCCACATAGTAAAGTGCAATGTGATGTCAGAAATGGCTGAGAAAATTAGGTAATAACACGAAACAAATGCAAGGCAATATAAGGTATATGTATAGCTTGGAAATTGTGATCGTTGCTCGCTCGCTCCGCTCGCTCGTAAAAATCTAGTCCAACCTCACAACCGATCCGACACGTTCGCAAATTCGATATATGTCGCCACCATATCGAATAATGGACGCAAGATGTATGGTTTTAGGTTAGGCTATAGCTTTCGAGCGAGCGCAGCGAGCGAGAGACGCGTAAAGGTGTGTCACAAACCAACGGTTTGGCACATACGGACATTGAAATATTCGCACCAGCCCGAGGAGCCGGAAGTCTTGATCGAATTGCCTACTGACAAATTTTTACAGTTTATGAATAGTTTCACATAAATAGTACTATTTCTACATAGTAAAGTGCATTGTGATGTCAGAAATGGCTGACAAAATTAGGTAATAACACGAAATATATGCAAGGCAATATAAGGTATATGTATAGCTTGGAAATTGTGATCGTTGCTCGCTCGCTCCGCTCGCTCGTAAAAATCTAGTCCAACCTAACAACCGATGCGACACGTTCGCAAATTCGATATATGTCGCCACCATATCGAATAATGAACGCAAGATGTATGGTTTTAGGTTAGGCCATAGCTTTCGAGCGAGCGCAGCGAGCTAGAGACGCGTAAAGGTGTGTCACAAACCAACGGTTTGGCACATACGGACATTGAAATATTCGCACAAGCCCGAGGAGCCGGAAGTCTTTATCCTATTGCCTACTGACAAATGTTTACAGTTTATGAATAGTTTCACATAAATAGTGCTATCTCCACATACTACAGTGCAATGTGATGTCCGAAATGTCTGAGAAAATTAGGTAATAACACCAAACAAATACAAGGCAATATAAGGTATATGTATACCTTGGAAATAGTGATCGTTGCTCGCTCGCTCCGCTCGCTCGTAAAAATCTAGTCCAACATAACAACCGATGCGACACGTTCGCAAATTCGATATATGTCGCCACCATATCGAATAATGGACGCAAGATGTATGGTTTTAGGTTAGGCTATAGCTTTCGAGCGAGCGCAGCGAGCGAGAGACGCGTAAAGGTGTGTCACAAACCAACGGTTTGGCACATACGGACATTGAAATATTCGCACCAGCCCGAGGAGCCGGAAGTCTCTATCGAATTGCCTACTGACAAATGTTTACAGTTTATGAATAGCTTCACATAAATAGTACTATTTCTACATGCTACAGTGCAATGTGATGTCCGAAATGTCTGAGAACATTAGGTAATAACACGAAACAAATGCAGGGCAATATAAGGTATATGTATACCTTGGAAATTGTGATCGTTGCTCGCTCGCTCCGCTCGCTCGTCAAAATCTAGTCCAACATAACAACCGATGCGACACGTTCGCAAATTTGAAATAAGTCGCCACCATATCGAATAATGAACGCAAGATGGATTGGTTTTAGGTAGGGCAATAGTTTTCGAGCGAGCGCAGCGAACGAGGGACGCGTAAAGGTGTGTCACAAACCAACGGTTTGGCACATACGGACATTGAATTATTCGCACCAGCCCGAGGAGCCGGAAGTCTTTATCCTATTGCCTACTGACAAATGTTTACAGTTTATGAATAGTTTCACATAAATAGTACTATTTGCACACAGTAAATTGCAACGTGATGTCAGAAATGGCTGAGAAAATTAGGTAATAACACGAAACAAATGCAAGGCAATATAAGGTATATGTATAGCTTGGAAATTGTGATCGTTGCTCGCTCGCTCCGCTCGCTCGTAAAAATCTAGTCCAACCTCACGACCGATCCGACACGTTCGCAAATTCGATATATGTCGCCACCATATCGAATAATGGACGCAAGATGTATGGTTTTAGGTTAGGCTATAGCTTTCGAGCGAGCGCAGCGAGCGAGAGACGCGTAAAGGTGTGTCACAAACCAACGGTTTGGCACATACGGACATTCAAATATTCGCACCAGCTCGAGGAGCCGGAAGTCTTTATCCTATTGCCTACTGACAAATGTTTACAGTTTATGAATAGTTTCACATAAATAGTACTATTTCCACATAGTAAAGTGCAATGTGATGTCAGAAATGGCTGAGAAAATTAGGTAATAACACGAAACAAATGCAAGGCAATATAAGGTATATGTATAGCTTGGAAATTGTGATCGTTGCTCGCTCGCTCCGCTCGCTCGTAAAAATCTAGTCCAACCTCACAACCGATCCGACACGTCCGCATATTCGATATATGTCGCCACCATATCGAATAATGAACGCAAGATGTATGGTTTTAGGTTAGGCTATAGCTTTCGAGCGAGCGCAGCGAGCGAGAGACGCGTAAAGGTGTGTCACAAACCAACGGTTTGGCACATACGGACATTGAAATATTCGCACAAGCCCGAGGAGCCGGATGTCCTTATCCTATTGCCTACTGACAAATGTTTACAGTTTATGAATAGTTTCACATAAATAGTACTATTTGCACATAGTAAAGTGCAATGTGATGTCAGAAATGGCAGAGAAAATTAGGTAATAACACGAAACAAATGCAAGGCAATATAAGGTATATGTATAGCTGGGAAATTCTGATCGTTGCTCGCTCGCTCCGCTCGCTCGTAAATATCTAGTTCAACCTCACAACCGATCCGACACGTTCGCAAATTCGATATATGTCGCCACCATATCGAATAATGGACGCAAGATGTATGGTTTTAGGTTAGGCTATAGCTTTCGAGCGAGCGCAGCGAGCGAGAGACGCGTAAAGGTGTGTCACAAACCAACGGTTTGGCACATACGGACATTGAAATATTCGCACCAGCCCGAGGAGCCGGAAGTCTTTATCGAATTGCCTACTGACAAATGTTTACAGTTTATGAATAGCTTCACATAAATAGTACTATTTCTACATACTACAGTGCAATGTGATGTCAGAAATGGCTGAGAAAATTAGGTAATAACACGAAACAAATGCAAGGCAATATAAGGTATATGTATACCTTGGAAATTGTGATCGTTGCTCGCTCGCTCCGCTCGCTCGTAAAAATCTAGTCCAACCTCACGACCGATCCGACACGTTCGCAAATTCGAAATATGTCGCCACCATATCGAATAATGGACACAAGATGTATGGTTTTAGGTTAGGCTATAGCTTTCGAGCGAGCGCAGCGAGCGAGAGACGCGTAAAGGTGTGTCACAAACCAACGGTTTGGCACATACGGACATTGAAATATTCGCACCAGCCCGAGGAGCCGGAAGTCTTGATCGAATTGCCTACTGACAAATTTTTACAGTTTATGAATAGTTTCATATAAATAGTACTATTTCCACATAGTAAAGTGCATTGTGATGTCAGAAATGGCTGACAAAATTAGGTAATAACACGAAATATATGCAAGGCAATATAAGGTATACGTATAGCTTGGAAATTGTGATCGTTGCTCGCTCGCTCCGCTCGCTTGTAAAAATCTAGTCCAACCTAACAACCGATGCGACACGTTCGCAAATTCGATATATGTCGCCACCATATCGAATAATGAACGCAAGATGTATGGTTTTAGGTTAGGCTATAGCTTTCGAGCGAGCGCAGCGAGCGAGAGACGCGTAAAGGTGTGTCACAAACCAACGGTTTGGCACATACGGACATTGAAATATTCGCACAAGCCCGAGGAGCCGGAAGTCTTTATCCTATTGCCTACTGACAAATGTTTACAGTTTATGAATAGTTTCACATAAATAGTACTATTTGCACATAGTAAAGTGCAATGTGATGTCAGAAATGGCAGAGAAAATTAGGTAATAACACGAAACAAATGCAAGGCAATATAAGGTATATGTATAGCTGGGAAATTCTGATCGTTGCTCGCTCGCTCCGCTCGCTCGTAAAAATCTAGTTCAACCTCACAACCGATCCGACACGTCCGCATATTCGATATATGTCGCCACCATATCGAATAATGAACGCAAGATGTATGGTTTTAGGTTAGGCTATAGCTTTCGAGCGAGCGCAGCGAGCGAGAGACGCGTAAAGGTGTGTCACAAACCAACGGTTTGGCACATACGGACATTGAAATATTCGCACCAGCCCGAGGAGCCGGAAGTCTTTATCCTATTGCCTACTGACAAATGTTTACTGTTTATGAATAGTTTCACATAAATAGTACTATTTCCACATAGTAAAGTGCAATGTGATGTCAGAAATGGCTGAGAAAATTAGGTAATAACACGAAACAAATGCAAGGCAATATAAGGTATATGTATAGCTTGGAAATTGTGATCGTTGCTCGCTCGCTCCGCTCGCTCGTAAAAATCTAGTCCAACCTCACAACCGATCCGACACGTCCGCATATTCGATATATGTCGCCACCATATCGAATAATGAACGCAAGATGTATGGTTTCAGGTTAGGCTATAGCTTTCGAGCGAGCGCAGCGAGCTAGAGACGCGTAAAGGTGTGTCACAAACCAACGGTTTGGCACATACGGACATTGAAATATTCGCACCAGCCCGAGGAGCCGGAAGTCTTTATCGAATTGCCTACTGACAAATGTTTACAGTTTATGAATAGCTTCACATAAATAGTACTATTTCTACATACTACAGTGCAATGTGATGTCAGAAATGGCTGAGAAAATTAGGTAATAACACGAAACAAATGCAAGGCAATATAAGGTATATGTATAGCTTGGAAATTCTGATCGTTGCTCGCTCGCTCCGCTCGCTCGTAAAAATCTAGTCCAACCTCACAACCGATCCGACACGTTCGCAAATTCGATATATGTCGCCACCATATCGAATAATGGACGCAAGATGTATGGCTTTAGGTTGGGCAATAGCTTTCGAGCGAGCGCAGCGAGCGAGGGTCGCGTAAAGGTGTGTCACAAACCAACGGTTTGGCACATACGGACATTGAAATATTCGCACCAGCCCGAGGAGCCGGAAGTCTTTATCGAATTGCCTACTGACAAATGTTTACAGTTTATGAATAGTTTCACATTTATAGTACTATTTCCACATAGTAAAGTGCAATGTGATGTCAGAAATGGCTGAGAAAATTAGGTAATAACACGAAACAAATGCAAGGCAATATAAGGTATATGTATAGCTTGGAAATTCTGATCGTTGCTCGCTCGCTCCGCTCGCTCGTAAAAATCTAGTCCAACCTCACAACCGATCCGACACGTCCGCATATTCGATATATGTCGCCACCATATCGAATAATGAACGCAAGATGGATTGGTTTTAGGTTTGGAAATGGTTTTCGAGCGAGCGCAGCGAGCGAGGGACGCGTAAAGGTGTGTTACAAACCAACGGTTTGGCACATACGGACATTGAAATATTCGCACCAGCCCGAGGAGCCGGAAGTCTTTATCCTATTGCCTACTGTCAAATGTTTACAGTTTATGAATAGTTTCACATAAATAGTACTATTTGCACATAGTAAAGTGCAATGTGATGTCAGAAATGGCTGAGAAAATTAGGTAATAACACGAAACGAATGCAAGGCAATATAAGGTATATGTATACCTTGGAAATTGTGATCGTTGCTCGCTCGCTCCGCTCGCTCGTAAAAATCTAGTCCAACCTAACAACCGATGCGACACGTTCGCAAATTTGAAATAAGTCGCCACCATATCGAATAATGAACGCAAGATGGATTGGTTTTAGGTAGGGCAATAGTTATCGAGCGAGCGCAGCGAGCGAGGGACGCGTAAAGGTGTGTCACAAACCAACGGTTTGGCACATACGGACATTGAATTATTCGCACCAGCCCGAGGAGCCAGAAGTCTTTATCCTATTGCCTACTGACAAATGTTTACAGTTTATGAATAGTTTCACATAAATAGTACTATTTCCACATAGTAAAGTGCAATGTGATGTCAGAAATGGCTGATGAAATTAGGTAATAACACGAAACAAATGCAATGCAATATAAGGTATATGTATAGCTTGGAAATTGTCACCATTGCTCGCTCGCTCCGCTCGCTCGTAAAAATCTAGTCCAACCTCACAACCAATACGACACGTTCGCAAATTTGAAAGAAGTCGCCACCATATCGAAAAATGAACGCAAGATGGATTGGTTTTAGGCTTGGCAATAGTTTTCGAGCGAGCGCAGCGAGCGAGGGACGCGTAAAGGTGTGTCACAAACCAACGGTTTGGCACATACGGACATTGAAATATTCGCACCAGCCCGAGGAGCCGGAAGTCTTTATCGAATTGCCTACTGACAAATGTTTACAGTTTATGAACAGCTTCACATAAATAGTACTATTTCCACATAGTAAAGTGCAATGTGATGTCAGAAATGGCTGAGAAAATTAGGTAATAACACGAAACAAATGCAAGGCAATATAAGGTATATGTATAGCTTGGAAATTGTGATCGTTGCTCGCTCGCTCCGCTCGCCCGTAAAAATCTAGTCCAACCTCACAACCGATCCGACACGTCCGCATATTCGATATATGTCGCCACCATATCGAATAATGAACGCAAGATGGATTGGTTTTAGGTAGGGCAATAGTTTTCGAGCGAGCGCAGCGAACGAGGGACGCGTAAAGGTGTGTCACAAACCAACGGTTTGGCACATACGGACATTGAATTATTCGCACCAGCCCGAGGAGCCGGAAGTCTTTATCCTATTGCCTACTGACAAATGTTTACAGTTTATGAATAGTTTCACATAAATAGTACTATTTCCACATAGTAAAGTGCAATGTGATGTCAGAAATGGCTGAGAAAATTAGGTAATAACACGAAACAAATGCAAGGCAATATAAGGTATATGTATACCTTGGAAATTGTGATCGTTGCCCGCTCGCTCCGCTCGCTCGTAAAAATCTAGTCCAACCTAACAACCGATGCGACACGTTCGCAAATTTGAAATAAGTCGCCACCATATCGAATAATGAACGCAAGATGGATTGGTTTTAGGTAGGGCAATAGTTTTCGAGCGAGCGCAGCGAACGAGGGACGCGTAAAGGTGTGTCACAAACCAACGGTTTGGCACATACGGACATTGAATTATTCGCACCAGCCCGAGGAGCCGGAAGTCTTTATCCTATTGCCTACTGACAAATGTTTACAGTTTATGAATAGTTTCACATAAATAGTACTATTTCCACATAGTAAAGTGCATTGAGATGTCAGAAATGGCTGACAAAATTAGGTAATAACTCGAAACAAATGCAAGGCAATATAAGGTATATGTATACCTTGGAAATTGTGATCGTTGCCCGCTCGCTCCGCTCGCTCGTAAAAATCTAGTCCAACCTAACAACCGATGCGACACGTTCGCAAATTTGAAATAAGTTGCCACCATATCGAATAATGAACGCAAGATGGATTGGTTTTAGGTAGGGCAATAGTTTTCGAGCGAGCGCAGCGAACGAGGGACGCGTAAAGGTGTGTCACAAACCAACGGTTTGGCACATACGGACATTGAATTATTCGCACCAGCCCGAGGAGCCGGAAGTCTTTATCCTATTGCCTACTGACAAATGTTTACAGTTTATGAATAGTTTCACATAAATAGTACTATTTCCACATAGTAAAGTGCAATGTGATGTCAGAAATGGCTGAGAAAATTAGGTAATAACACGAAACAAATGCAAGGCAATATAAGGTATATGTATAGCTTGGAAATTGTGATCGTTGTTCGCTCGCTCCGCTCGCTCGTAAAATCTAGTCCAACCTCACAACCGATCCGACACGTTCGCAAATTCGATATATGTCGCCACCATATCGAATAATGGACGCAAGATGTATGGTTTTAGGTTAGGCTATAGCTTTCGAGCGAGCGCAGCGAGCGAGAGACGCGTAAAGGTGTGTCACAAACCAACGGTTTGGCACATACGGACATTGAATTATTCGCACCAGCCCGAGGAGCCGGAAGTCTTTATCCTATTGCCTACTGACAAATGTTTACAGTTTATGAATAGCTGCACATAAATAGTACTATTTCCACATACTACAGTGCAATGTGATGTCAGAAATGGCTGAGAAAATTAGGTAATAACACGAAACAAATGCAAGGCAATATAAGGTATATGTATAGCTTGGAAATTGTGATCGTTGTTCGCTCGCTCCGCTCTCTCGTAAAAATCTAGTCCAACATAACAACCGATGCGACACGTTCGCAAATTTGAAAGAAGTCGCCACCATATCGAAAAATGAACGCAAGATGGATTGGTTTTAGGCTTGGCAATAGTTTTCGAGCGAGCGCAGCGAGCGAGGGACGCGTAAAGGTGTGTCACAAACCAACGGTTTGGCACATACGGACATTGAAATATTCGCACCAGCCCGAGGAGCCGGAAGTGTTTATCGAATTGCCTACTGACAAATGTTTACAGTTTATGAATAGTTTCACATAAATAGTACTATTTCCACATAGTAAAGTGCATTGAGATGTCAGAAATGGCTGACAAAATTAGGTAATAACACGAAACAAATGCAAGGCAATATAAGGTATATGTATAGCTTGGAAATTGTGATCGTTGCTCGCTCGCTCCGCTCGCTCGTAAAAATCTAGTCCAACATAACAACCGATGCGACACGTTCGCAAATTTGAAAGAAGTCGCCACCATATCGAATAATGAACGCAAGATGGATTGGTTTTAGTTTTGGCAACAGTTTTCGAGCGAGCGCAGCGAGCGAGGGACGCGTAAAGGTGTGTTACAAACCAACGGTTTGGCACATACGGACATTAAAATATTCGCACCAGCCCGAGGAGCCGGAAGTCTTTATCCTATTGCCTACTGTCAAATGTTTACAGTTTATGAATAGTTTCACATAAATAGTACTATTTGCACATAGTAAAGTGCAATGTGATGTCAGAAATGGCTGAGAAAATTAGGTAATAACACGAAACAAATGCAAGGCAATATAAGGTATATGTATAGCATGGAAATTCTGATCATTGCTCGCTCGCTCCGCTCGCTCGTAAAAATCTAGTCCAACCTCACAACCGATCCGACACGTTCGCAAATTCGATATATGTCGCCACCATATCGAATAATGGACGCAAGATGTATGGTTTTAGGTTAGGCTATAGCTTTCGAGTGAGCGCAGCGAGCGAGAGACGCGTAAAAGTGTGTCACAAACCAACGGTTTGGCACATACGGACATTGAAATATTCGCACCAGCCCGAGGAGCCGGAAGTCTTTATCGAATTTCCTACTGACAAATGTTTACAGTTTATGAATAGCTTCACATAAATAGTACTATTTTTACATACTACAGTGCAATGTGATGTCCGAAATGTCTGAGAAAATTAGGTAATAACACGAAACAAATGCAAGGCAATATAAGGTATATGTATACCTTGGAAATTGTGATCGTTGCCCGCTCGCTCCGCTCGCTCGTAAAAATCTAGTCCAACCTAACAACCGATGCGACACGTTCGCAAATTTGAAATAAGTCGCCACCATATCGAATAATGAACGCAAGATGGATTGGTTTTAGGTAGGGCAATAGTTTTCGAGCGAGCGCAGCGAACGAGGGACGCGTAAAGGTGTGTCACAAACCAACGGTTTGGCACATACGGACATTGAATTATTCGCACCAGCCCGAGGAGCCGGAAGTCTTTATCCTATTGCCTACTGACAAATGTTTACAGTTTATGAATAGTTTCACATAAATAGTACTATTTCCACATAGTAAAGTGCATTGAGATGTCAGAAATGGCTGACAAAATTAGGTAATAACTCGAAACAAATGCAAGGCAATATAAGGTATATGTATACCTTGGAAATTGTGATCGTTGCCCGCTCGCTCCGCTCGCTCGTAAAAATCTAGTCCAACCTAACAACCGATGCGACACGTTCGCAAATTTGAAATAAGTCGCCACCATATCGAATAATGAACGCAAGATGGATTGGTTTTAGGTAGGGCAATAGTTTTCGAGCGAGCGCAGCGAACGAGGGACGCGTAAAGGTGTGTCACAAACCAACGGTTTGGCACATACGGACATTGAATTATTCGCACCAGGCCGAGGAGCCGGAAGTCTTTATCCTATTGCCTACTGACAAATGTTTACAGTTTATGAATAGTTTCACATAAATAGTACTATTTCCACATAGTAAAGTGCAATGTGATGTCAGAAATGGCTGAGAAAATTAGGTAATAACACGAAACAAATGCAAGGCAATATAAGGTATATGTATAGCTTGGAAATTGTGATCGTTGCTCGCTCGCTCCGCTCGCTCGTGAAAATCTAGTCCAACCTCACAACCGGTCCGACACGTTCGCAAATTCGATATATGTCGCCACCATATCGAATAATGAACACAAGATGTATGGTTTTAGGTTAGGCTATAGCTTTCGAGCGAGCGCAGCGAGCGAGAGACGTGTAAAGGTGTGTCACAAACCAACGGTTTGGCACATACGGACATTGAAATATTCGCACCAGCACGAGGAGCCGGATGTCTTTATCGAATTGCCTACTGACAAATGTTTACAGTTTATGAATAGTTTCACATAAATAGTACTATTTCCACATAGTAAAGTGTAATGTGATGTCAGAAATGGCTGACAAAATTAGGTAATAACACGAAACAAATGCAATGCAATATAAGGTATATGTATAGCTTGGAAATTGTCACCATTGCTCGCTCGCGCCGCTCGCTCGTAAAAATCTAGTCCAACCTCACAACCAATACGACACGTTCGCAAATTTGAAATAAGTCGCCACCATATCGAATAATGAACGCAAGATGGAATGGTTTTAGGTTGGGCAATAGTTTTCGAGCGAGCGCAGCGAGCGAGAGACGCGTAAAGGTGTGTCACAAACCAACGGTTTGGCACATACGGACATTGAAATATTCGCACCAGCCCGAGGAGACGGAAGTCTTTATCGAATTGCCTACTGACAAATGTTTACAGTTTATGAATAGCTTCACATAAATAGTACTATTTCTACATACTACAGTGCAATGTGATGTCCGAAATGTCTGAGAAAATTAGGTAATAACACGAAACAAATGCAAGGCAATATAAGGTATACGTATACCTTGGAAATTGTGATCGTTGCCCGCTCGCTCCGCTCGCTCGTAAAAATCTAGTCCAACCTAACAACCGATGCGACACGTTCGGAAATTTGAAATAAGTCGCCACCATATCGAATAATGAACGCAAGATGGATTGGTTTTAGGTAGGGCAATAGTTATCGAGCGAGCGCAGAGAGCGAGGGACGCGTAAAGGTGTGCCACAAACCAACGGTTTGGCACATACGGACATTGAAATATTCGCACCAGCCCGAGGAGACGGAAGTCTTTATCGAATTGCCTACTGACAAATGTTTACAGTTTATGAATAGCTTCACATAAATAGTACTATTTCTACATACTACAGTGCAATGTGATGTCCGAAATGTCTGAGAAAATTAGGTAATAACACGAAACAAATGCAAGGCAATATAAGGTATATGTATACCTTGGAAATTGTGA
The DNA here is from genome assembly GCF_024516045.1 of Bombus affinis. Classification (NCBI taxonomy): domain Eukaryota; kingdom Metazoa; phylum Arthropoda; class Insecta; order Hymenoptera; family Apidae; genus Bombus; species Bombus affinis. The sequence continues at coordinate 23,104 of NW_026109290.1, read as the reverse complement.
TCGTTGCCCGCTCGATCCGCTCGCTCGTAAAAATCTAGTCCAACCTAACAACCGATGCGACACGTTCGGAAATTTGAAATAAGTCGCCACCATATCGAATAATGAACGCAAGATGGATTGGTTTTAGGTAGGGCAATAGTTTTCGAGCGAGCGCAGCGAACGAGGGACGCGTAAAGGTGTGTCACAAACCAACGGTTTGGCACATACGGACATTGAAATATTCGCACCAGCCCGAGGAGCCGGAAGTCTTTATCCTATTGCCTACTGTCAAATGTTTACAGTTTATGAATAGTTTCACATAAATAGTACTATTTGCACATAGTAAAGTGCAATGTGATGTCAGAAATGGCTGAGAAAATTAGGTAATAACACGAAACAAATGCAAGGCAATATAAGGTATATGTATAGCTTGGAAATTCTGATCATTGCTCGCTCGCTCCGCTCGCTCGTAAAAATCTAGTCCAACCTAACAACCGATGCGACACGTTCGCAAATTTGAAATAAGTCGCCACCATATCGAATAATGAACGCAAGATGGATTGGTTTTAGGTAGGGCAATAGTTATCGAGCGAGCGCAGCGAGCGAGGGACGCGTAAAGGTGTGTCACAAACCAACGGTTTGGCACATACGGACATTGAATTATTCGCACCAGCCCGAGGAGCCGGAAGTCTTTATCCTATTGCCTACTGACAAATGTTTACAGTTTATGAATAGTTTCACATAAATAGTACTATTTCCACATAGTAAAGTGCAATGTGATGTCAGAAATGGCTGATGAAATTAGGTAATAACACGAAACAAATGCAATGCAATATAAGGTATATGTATAGCTTGGAAATTGTCACCATTGCTCGCTCGCTCCGCTCGCTCGTAAAAATCTAGTCCATCCTCACAACCAATACGACACGTTCGCAAATTTGAAATAAGTCGCCACCATATCGAATAATGAACGCAAGATGGAATGGTTTTAGGTTGGGCAATAGTTTTCGAGCGAGCTCAGCGAGCGAGGGACGCGTAAAGGTGAGTCACAAACCAACGGTTTGGCACATACGGACAATGAAATATTCGCACCAGCCCGAGGATCCGGAAGTGTTTATCGAATTGCCTACTGACAAATGTTTACAGTTTATGAATAGTTTCACATAAATAGTACTATTTCCACATAGTAAAGTGCAATGTGATGTCAGAAATGGCTGAGAAAATTAGGTAATAACACGAAACAAATGCAAGGCAATATAAGGTATATGTATAGCTTGGAAATTGTGATCGTTGCTCGCTCGCTCCGCTCGCTCGTAAAAATCTAGTCCAACCTCACAACCGATCCGACACGTCCGCATATTCGATATATGTCGCCACCATATCGAATAATGAACGCAAGATGTATGGTTTTAGGTTAGGCTATAGCTTTCGAGCGAGCGCAGCGAGCGAGAGACGCGTAAAGGTGTGTCACAAACCAACGGTTTGGCACATACGGACATTGAAATATTCGCACCAGCCCGAGGAGCCGGAAGTCTTTATCCTATTGCCTACTGACAAATGTTTACAGTTTATGAATAGTTTCACATAAATAGTACTATTTCCACATAGTAAAGTGCAATGTGATGTCAGAAATGGCTGAGAAAATTAGGTAATAACACGAAACAAATGCAAGGCAATATAAGGTATATGTATAGCTTGGAAATTGTGATCGTTGCTCGCTCGCTCCGCTCGCTCGTAAAAATCTAGTCCAACCTCACAACCGATCCGACACGTTCGCAAATTCGATATATGTCGCCACCATATCGAATAATGAACACAAGATGTATGGTTTTAGGCTAGGCTATAGCTTTCGAGCGAGCGCAGCGAGCGAGAGACGCGTAAAGGTGTGTCACAAACCAACGGTTTGGCACATACGGACATTGAAATATTCGCACCAGCCCGAGGAGACGGAAGTCTTTATCGAATTGCCTACTGACAAATGTTTACAGTTTATGAATAGCTTCACATAAATAGTACTATTTCTACATACTACAGTGCAATGTGATGTCCGAAATGGCTGACAAAATTAGGTAATAACACGAAACAAATGCAAGGCAATATAAGGTATATGTATAGCTTGGAAATTGTGATCGTTGCTCGCTCGCTCCGCTCGCTCGTAAAAATCTAGTCCAACATAACAACCGATGCGACACGTTCGCAAATTTGAAAGAAGTCGCCACCATATCGAATAATGAACGCAAGATGGATTGGTTTTAGGTTTGGCAATAGTTTTCGAGCGAGCGCAGCGAGCGAGGGACGCGTAAAGGTGTGTCACAAACCAACGGTTTGGCACATACGGACATTGAAATATTCGCACCAGCCCGAGGAGCCGGAAGTCTTTATCCTATTGCCTACTGACAAATGTTTACAGTTTATGAATAGTTTCACATAAATAGTACTATTTGCACATAGTAAAGTGCAATGTGATGTCAGAAATGGCTGAGAAAATTAGGTAATAACACGAAACAAATGCAAGGCAATATAAGGTATATGTATAGCCTGGAAATTGTGATCGTTGCTCGCTCGCTCCGCTCGCTCGTAAAAATCTAGTCCAACCTCACAACCGATCCGACACGTTCGCAAATTCGATATATGTCGCCACCATATCGAATAATGAACGCAAGATGTGTGGTTTTAGGTTAGGCTATAGCTTCCGAGCGAGCGCAGCGAGCGAGAGACGCGTAAAGGTGTGTCACAAACCAACGGTTTGGCACATACGGACATTGAAATATTCGCACCAGCCCGAGGAGCCGGATGTCTTTATCGAATTGCCTACTGACAAATGTTTTCAGTTTATGAATAGTTTCACATAAATAGTACTATTTCCACATAGTAAAGTGCAATGTGATGTCAGAAATGGCTGAGAAAATTAGGTAATAACACGAAACAAATGCAAGGCAATATAAGGTATATGTATAGCTTGGAAATTGTGATCGTTGCTCGCTCGCTCCGCCCGCTCGTAAAAATCTAGTCCAACCTCACAACCGATCCGACACGTTCGCAAATTCGATATATGTCGCCATCATATCGAATAATGAACACAAGATGTATGGTTTTAGGCTAGGCTATAGCTTTCGGGCGAGCGCAGCGAGCGAGAGACGCGTAAAGGTGTGTCACAAACCAACGGTTTGGCACATACGGACATTGAAATATTCGCACCAGCACGAGGAGCCGGATGTCTTTATCGAATTGCCTACTGACAAATGTTTACAGTTTATGAATAGTTTCACATAAATAGTACTATTTCCACATAGTAAAGTGTAATGTGATGTCAGAAATGGCTGACAAAATTAGGTAATAACACGAAACAAATGCAATGCAATATAAGGTATATGTATAGCTTGGAAATTGTCACCATTGCTCGCTCGCGCCGCTCGCTCGTAAAAATCTAGTCCAACCTCACAACCAATACGACACGTTCGCAAATTTGAAATAAGTCGCCACCATATCGAATAATGAACGCAAGATGGAATGGTTTTAGGTTGGGCAATAGTTTTCGAGCGAGCGCAGCGAGCGAGAGACGCGTAAAGGTGTGTCACAAACCAACGGTTTGGCACATACGGACATTGAAATATTCGCACCAGCCCGAGGAGACGGAAGTCTTTATCGAATTGCCTACTGACAAATGTTTACAGTTTATGAATAGCTTCACATAAATAGTACTATTTCTACATACTACAGTGCAATGTGATGTCCGAAATGTCTGAGAAAATTAGGTAATAACACGAAACAAATGCAAGGCAATATAAGGTATACGTATACCTTGGAAATTGTGATCGTTGCCCGCTCGCTCCGCTCGCTCGTAAAAATCTAGTCCAACCTAACAACCGATGCGACACGTTCGGAAATTTGAAATAAGTCGCCACCATATCGAATAATGAACGCAAGATGGATTGGTTTTAGGTAGGGCAACAGTTATCGAGCGAGCGCAGAGAGCGAGGGACGCGTAAAGGTGTGCCACAAACCAACGGTTTGGCACATACGGACATTGAAATATTCGCACCAGCCCGAGGAGACGGAAGTCTTTATCGAATTGCCTACTGACAAATGTTTACAGTTTATGAATAGCTTCACATAAATAGTACTATTTCTACAAACTACAGTGCAATGTGATGTCCGAAATGTCTGAGAAAATTAGGTAATAACACGAAACAAATGCAAGGCAATATAAGGTATATGTATACCTTGGAAATTGTGATCGTTGCCCGCTCGCTCCGCTCGCTCGTAAAAATCTAGTCCAACCTAACAACCGATGCGACACGTTCGGAAATTTGAAATAAGTCGCCACCATATCGAATAATGAACGCAAGATGGATTGGTTTTAGGTAGGGCAATAGTTTTCGAGCGAGCGCAGCGAACGAGGGACGCGTAAAGGTGTGTCACAAACCAACGGTTTGGCACATACGGACATTGAAATATTCGCACCAGCCCGAGGAGCCGGAAGTCTTTATCCTATTGCCTACTGACAAATGTTTACAGTTTATGAATAGTTTCACATAAATAGTACTATTTGCACATAGTAAAGTGCAATGTGATGTCAGAAATGGCTGAGAAAATTAGGTAATAACACGAAACAAATGCAAGGCAATATAAGGTATATGTATAGCTTGGAAATTGTGATCGTTGCTCGCTCGCTCCGCTCGCTCGTAAAAATCTAGTCCAACCTCACAACCGATCCGACACGTTCGCAAATTCGATATATGTCGCCACCATATCGAATAATGAACGCAAGATGTATGGTTTTAGGTTAGGCTATAGCTTCCGAGCGAGCGCAGCGAGCAAGAGACGCGTAAAGGTGTGTCACAAACCAACGGTTTGGCACATACGGACATTGAAATATTCGCACCAGCCCGAGGAGCCGGATGTCTTTATCGAATTGCCTACTGACAAATGTTTTCAGTTTATGAATAGTTTCACATAAATAGTACTATTTCCACATAGTAAAGTGCAATGTGATGTCAGAAATGGCTGACAAAATTAGGTAATAACACGAAACAAATGCAATGCAATATAAGGTATATGTATAGCTTGGAAATTGTGATCGTTGCTCGCTCGCTCCGCTCGCTCGTAAAAATCTAGTCCAACATAACAACCGATGCGACACGTTCGCAAATTTGAAAGAAGTCGCCACCATATCGAATAATGAACGCAAGATGGATTGGTTTTAGGCTTGGCAATAGTTTTCGAGCGAGCGCAGCGAGCGAGGGACGCGTAAAGGTGTGTCACAAACCAACGGTTTGGCACATACGGACATTGAAATATTCGCACCAGCCCGAGGAGCCGGAAGTGTTTATCGAATTGCCTACTGACAAATGTTTACAGTTTATGAATAGTTTCACATAAATAGTACTATTTCCACATAGTAAAGTGCATTGAGATGTCAGAAATGGCTGACAAAATTAGGTAATAACACGAAACAAATGCAAGGCAATATAAGGTATATGTATAGCTTGGAAATTGTAATCGTTGCTCGCTCGCTCCGCTCGCTCGTAAAAATCTAGTCCAACATAACAACCGATGCGACATGTTCGCAAATTTGAAAGAAGTCGCCACCATATCGAATAATGAACGCAAATGGATTGGTTTTAGGTTTGGCAATGGTTTTCGAGCGAGCGCAGCGAGCGAGGGACGCGTAAAGGTGTGTCACAAACCAACGGTTTGGCACATACGGACATTGAAATATTCGCACCAGCCCGAGGAGCCGGAAGTCTTTATCCTATTGCCTACTGACAAATGTTTACAGTTTATGAATAGTTTCACATAAATAGTACTATTTCTACATAGTAAAGTGCATTGTGATGTCAGAAATGGCTGACAAAATTAGGTAATAACACGAAATATATGCAAGGCAATATAAGGTATATGTATAGCTTGGAAATTGTGATCGTTGCTCGCTCGCTCCGCTCGCTCGTAAAAATCTAGTCCAACCTAACAACCGATGCGACACGTTCGCAAATTTGAAATAAGTCGCCACCATATCGAATAATGAACGCAAGATGGATTGGTTTTAGGTAGGGCAATAGTTATCGAGCGAGCGCAGAGAGCGAGGGACGCGTAAAGGTGTGCCACAAACCAACGGTTTGGCACATACGGACATTGAAATATTCGCACCAGCCCGAGGAGACGGAAGTCTTTATCGAATTGCCTACTGACAAATGTTTACAGTTTATGAATAGCTTCACATAAATAGTACTATTTCTACATACTACAGTGCAATGTGATGTCCGAAATGTCTGAGAAAATTAGGTAATAACACGAAACAAATGCAAGGCAATATAAGGTATATGTATACCTTGGAAATTGTGATCGTTGCCCGCTCGATCCGCTCGCTCGTAAAAATCTAGTCCAACCTAACAACCGATGCGACACGTTCGGAAATTTGAAATAAGTCGCCACCATATCGAATAATGAACGCAAGATGGATTGGTTTTAGGTAGGGCAATAGTTTTCGAGCGAGCGCAGCGAACGAGGGACGCGTAAAGGTGTGTCACAAACCAACGGTTTGGCACATACGGACATTGAAATATTCGCACCAGCCCGAGGAGCCGGAAGTCTTTATCCTATTGCCTACTGTCAAATGTTTACAGTTTATGAATAGTTTCACATAAATAGTACTATTTGCACATAGTAAAGTGCAATGTGATGTCAGAAATGGCTGAGAAAATTAGGTAATAACACGAAACAAATGCAAGGCAATATAAGGTATATGTATAGCTTGGAAATTCTGATCATTGCTCGCTCGCTCCGCTCGCTCGTAAAAATCTAGTCCAACCTAACAACCGATGCGACACGTTCGCAAATTTGAAATAAGTCGCCACCATATCGAATAATGAACGCAAGATGGATTGGTTTTAGGTAGGGCAATAGTTATCGAGCGAGCGCAGCGAGCGAGGGACGCGTAAAGGTGTGTCACAAACCAACGGTTTGGCACATACGGACATTGAATTATTCGCACCAGCCCGAGGAGCCGGAAGTCTTTATCCTATTGCCTACTGACAAATGTTTACAGTTTATGAATAGTTTCACATAAATAGTACTATTTCCACATAGTAAAGTGCAATGTGATGTCAGAAATGGCTGATGAAATTAGGTAATAACACGAAACAAATGCAATGCAATATAAGGTATATGTATAGCTTGGAAATTGTCACCATTGCTCGCTCGCTCCGCTCGCTCGTAAAAATCTAGTCCATCCTCACAACCAATACGACACGTTCGCAAATTTGAAATAAGTCGCCACCATATCGAATAATGAACGCAAGATGGAATGGTTTTAGGTTGGGCAATAGTTTTCGAGCGAGCTCAGCGAGCGAGGGACGCGTAAAGGTGAGTCACAAACCAACGGTTTGGCACATACGGACAATGAAATATTCGCACCAGCCCGAGGATCCGGAAGTGTTTATCGAATTGCCTACTGACAAATGTTTACAGTTTATGAATAGTTTCACATAAATAGTACTATTTCCACATAGTAAAGTGCAATGTGATGTCAGAAATGGCTGAGAAAATTAGGTAATAACACGAAACAAATGCAAGGCAATATAAGGTATATGTATAGCTTGGAAATTGTGATCGTTGCTCGCTCGCTCCGCTCGCTCGTAAAAATCTAGTCCAACCTCACAACCGATCCGACACGTCCGCATATTCGATATATGTCGCCACCATATCGAATAATGAACGCAAGATGTATGGTTTTAGGTTAGGCTATAGCTTTCGAGCGAGCGCAGCGAGCGAGAGACGCGTAAAGGTGTGTCACAAACCAACGGTTTGGCACATACGGACATTGAAATATTCGCACCAGCCCGAGGAGCCGGAAGTCTTTATCCTATTGCCTACTGACAAATGTTTACAGTTTATGAATAGTTTCACATAAATAGTACTATTTCCACATAGTAAAGTGCAATGTGATGTCAGAAATGGCTGAGAAAATTAGGTAATAACACGAAACAAATGCAAGGCAATATAAGGTATATGTATAGCTTGGAAATTGTGATCGTTGCTCGCTCGCTCCGCTCGCTCGTAAAAATCTAGTCCAACCTCACAACCGATCCGACACGTTCGCAAATTCGATATATGTCGCCACCATATCGAATAATGAACACAAGATGTATGGTTTTAGGCTAGGCTATAGCTTTCGAGCGAGCGCAGCGAGCGAGAGACGCGTAAAGGTGTGTCACAAACCAACGGTTTGGCACATACGGACATTGAAATATTCGCACCAGCCCGAGGAGACGGAAGTCTTTATCGAATTGCCTACTGACAAATGTTTACAGTTTATGAATAGCTTCACATAAATAGTACTATTTCTACATACTACAGTGCAATGTGATGTCCGAAATGGCTGACAAAATTAGGTAATAACACGAAACAAATGCAAGGCAATATAAGGTATATGTATAGCTTGGAAATTGTGATCGTTGCTCGCTCGCTCCGCTCGCTCGTAAAAATCTAGTCCAACATAACAACCGATGCGACACGTTCGCAAATTTGAAAGAAGTCGCCACCATATCGAATAATGAACGCAAGATGGATTGGTTTTAGGTTTGGCAATAGTTTTCGAGCGAGCGCAGCGAGCGAGGGACGCGTAAAGGTGTGTCACAAACCAACGGTTTGGCACATACGGACATTGAAATATTCGCACCAGCCCGAGGAGCCGGAAGTCTTTATCCTATTGCCTACTGACAAATGTTTACAGTTTATGAATAGTTTCACATAAATAGTACTATTTGCACATAGTAAAGTGCAATGTGATGTCAGAAATGGCTGAGAAAATTAGGTAATAACACGAAACAAATGCAAGGCAATATAAGGTATATGTATAGCCTGGAAATTGTGATCGTTGCTCGCTCGCTCCGCTCGCTCGTAAAAATCTAGTCCAACCTCACAACCGATCCGACACGTTCGCAAATTCGATATATGTCGCCACCATATCGAATAATGAACGCAAGATGTGTGGTTTTAGGTTAGGCTATAGCTTCCGAGCGAGCGCAGCGAGCGAGAGACGCGTAAAGGTGTGTCACAAACCAACGGTTTGGCACATACGGACATTGAAATATTCGCACCAGCCCGAGGAGCCGGATGTCTTTATCGAATTGCCTACTGACAAATGTTTTCAGTTTATGAATAGTTTCACATAAATAGTACTATTTCCACATAGTAAAGTGCAATGTGATGTCAGAAATGGCTGAGAAAATTAGGTAATAACACGAAACAAATGCAAGGCAATATAAGGTATATGTATAGCTTGGAAATTGTGATCGTTGCTCGCTCGCTCCGCCCGCTCGTAAAAATCTAGTCCAACCTCACAACCGATCCGACACGTTCGCAAATTCGATATATGTCGCCATCATATCGAATAATGAACACAAGATGTATGGTTTTAGGCTAGGCTATAGCTTTCGGGCGAGCGCAGCGAGCGAGAGACGCGTAAAGGTGTGTCACAAACCAACGGTTTGGCACATACGGACATTGAAATATTCGCACCAGCACGAGGAGCCGGATGTCTTTATCGAATTGCCTACTGACAAATGTTTACAGTTTATGAATAGTTTCACATAAATAGTACTATTTCCACATAGTAAAGTGTAATGTGATGTCAGAAATGGCTGACAAAATTAGGTAATAACACGAAACAAATGCAATGCAATATAAGGTATATGTATAGCTTGGAAATTGTCACCATTGCTCGCTCGCGCCGCTCGCTCGTAAAAATCTAGTCCAACCTCACAACCAATACGACACGTTCGCAAATTTGAAATAAGTCGCCACCATATCGAATAATGAACGCAAGATGGAATGGTTTTAGGTTGGGCAATAGTTTTCGAGCGAGCGCAGCGAGCGAGAGACGCGTAAAGGTGTGTCACAAACCAACGGTTTGGCACATACGGACATTGAAATATTCGCACCAGCCCGAGGAGACGGAAGTCTTTATCGAATTGCCTACTGACAAATGTTTACAGTTTATGAATAGCTTCACATAAATAGTACTATTTCTACATACTACAGTGCAATGTGATGTCCGAAATGTCTGAGAAAATTAGGTAATAACACGAAACAAATGCAAGGCAATATAAGGTATACGTATACCTTGGAAATTGTGATCGTTGCCCGCTCGCTCCGCTCGCTCGTAAAAATCTAGTCCAACCTAACAACCGATGCGACACGTTCGGAAATTTGAAATAAGTCGCCACCATATCGAATAATGAACGCAAGATGGATTGGTTTTAGGTAGGGCAACAGTTATCGAGCGAGCGCAGAGAGCGAGGGACGCGTAAAGGTGTGCCACAAACCAACGGTTTGGCACATACGGACATTGAAATATTCGCACCAGCCCGAGGAGACGGAAGTCTTTATCGAATTGCCTACTGACAAATGTTTACAGTTTATGAATAGCTTCACATAAATAGTACTATTTCTACAAACTACAGTGCAATGTGATGTCCGAAATGTCTGAGAAAATTAGGTAATAACACGAAACAAATGCAAGGCAATATAAGGTATATGTATACCTTGGAAATTGTGATCGTTGCCCGCTCGCTCCGCTCGCTCGTAAAAATCTAGTCCAACCTAACAACCGATGCGACACGTTCGGAAATTTGAAATAAGTCGCCACCATATCGAATAATGAACGCAAGATGGATTGGTTTTAGGTAGGGCAATAGTTTTCGAGCGAGCGCAGCGAACGAGGGACGCGTAAAGGTGTGTCACAAACCAACGGTTTGGCACATACGGACATTGAAATATTCGCACCAGCCCGAGGAGCCGGAAGTCTTTATCCTATTGCCTACTGACAAATGTTTACAGTTTATGAATAGTTTCACATAAATAGTACTATTTGCACATAGTAAAGTGCAATGTGATGTCAGAAATGGCTGAGAAAATTAGGTAATAACACGAAACAAATGCAAGGCAATATAAGGTATATGTATAGCTTGGAAATTGTGATCGTTGCTCGCTCGCTCCGCTCGCTCGTAAAAATCTAGTCCAACCTCACAACCGATCCGACACGTTCGCAAATTCGATATATGTCGCCACCATATCGAATAATGAACGCAAGATGTATGGTTTTAGGTTAGGCTATAGCTTCCGAGCGAGCGCAGCGAGCAAGAGACGCGTAAAGGTGTGTCACAAACCAACGGTTTGGCACATACGGACATTGAAATATTCGCACCAGCCCGAGGAGCCGGATGTCTTTATCGAATTGCCTACTGACAAATGTTTTCAGTTTATGAATAGTTTCACATAAATAGTACTATTTCCACATAGTAAAGTGCAATGTGATGTCAGAAATGGCTGACAAAATTAGGTAATAACACGAAACAAATGCAATGCAATATAAGGTATATGTATAGCTTGGAAATTGTGATCGTTGCTCGCTCGCTCCGCTCGCTCGTAAAAATCTAGTCCAACATAACAACCGATGCGACACGTTCGCAAATTTGAAAGAAGTCGCCACCATATCGAATAATGAACGCAAGATGGATTGGTTTTAGGCTTGGCAATAGTTTTCGAGCGAGCGCAGCGAGCGAGGGACGCGTAAAGGTGTGTCACAAACCAACGGTTTGGCACATACGGACATTGAAATATTCGCACCAGCCCGAGGAGCCGGAAGTGTTTATCGAATTGCCTACTGACAAATGTTTACAGTTTATGAATAGTTTCACATAAATAGTACTATTTCCACATAGTAAAGTGCATTGAGATGTCAGAAATGGCTGACAAAATTAGGTAATAACACGAAACAAATGCAAGGCAATATAAGGTATATGTATAGCTTGGAAATTGTAATCGTTGCTCGCTCGCTCCGCTCGCTCGTAAAAATCTAGTCCAACATAACAACCGATGCGACATGTTCGCAAATTTGAAAGAAGTCGCCACCATATCGAATAATGAACGCAAATGGATTGGTTTTAGGTTTGGCAATGGTTTTCGAGCGAGCGCAGCGAGCGAGGGACGCGTAAAGGTGTGTCACAAACCAACGGTTTGGCACATACGGACATTGAAATATTCGCACCAGCCCGAGGAGCCGGAAGTCTTTATCCTATTGCCTACTGACAAATGTTTACAGTTTATGAATAGTTTCACATAAATAGTACTATTTGCACATAGTAAAGTGGAATGTGATGTCAGAAATGGCTGAGAAAATTAGGTAATAACACGAAACAAATGCAAGGCAATATAAGGTATATGTATAGCTTGGAAATTGTGATCGTTGCTCGCTCGCTCCGCTCGCTCGTAAAAATCTAGTCCAACCTCACAACCGATCCGACACGTTCGCAAATTCGATATATGTCGCCACCATATCGAATAATGAACGCAAGATGTATGGTTTTAGGTTAGGCTATAGCTTCCGAGCGAGCGCAGCGAGCAAGAGACGCGTAAAGGTGTGTCACAAACCAACGGTTTGGCACATACGGACATTGAAATATTCGCACCAGCCCGAGGAGCCGGATGTCTTTATCGAATTGCCTACTGACAAATGTTTACAGTTTATGAATAGTTTCACATAAATAGTACTATTTCCACATAGTAAAGTGCATTGAGATGTCAGAAATGGCTGACAAAATTAGGTAATAACACGAAACAAATGCAAGGCAATATAAGGTATATGTATAGCTTGGAAATTGTAATCGTTGCTCGCTCGCTCCGCTCGTTCGTAAAAATCTAGTCCAACATAACAACCGATGCGACATGTTCGCAAATTTGAAAGAAGTCGCCACCATATCGAATAATGAACGCAAATGGATTGGTTTTAGGTTTGGCAATGGTTTTCGTGCGAGCGCAGCGAGCGAGGGACGCGTAAAGGTGTGTTACAAACCAACGGTTTGGCACATACGGACATTGAAATATTCTCACCAGCCCGAGGAGCCGGAAGTCTTTATCGAATTGCCTACTGACAAATGTTTACAGTTTATGAATAGCTTCACATAAATAGTACTATTTCTACATACTATAGTGCAATGTGATGTCCGAAATGTCTGAGAAAATTAGGTAATAACACGAAACAAATGCAAGGCAATATAAGGTATATGTATACCTTGGAAATTGTGATCGTTGCCCGCTCGCTCCGCTCGCTCGTAAAAATCTAGTCCAACCTAACAACCGATGCGACACGTTCGGAAATTTGAAATAAGTCGCCACCATATCGAATAATGAACGCAAGATGGATTGGTTTTAGGTAGGGCAATAGTTTTCGAGCGAGCGCAGCGAACGAGGGACGCGTAAAGGTGTGTCACAAACCAACGGTTTGGCACATACGGACATTGAAATATTCGCACCAGCCCGAGGAGCCGGAAGTCTTTATCCTATTGCCTACTGACAAATGTTTACAGTTTATGAATAGTTTCACATAAATAGTACTATTTGCACATAGTAAAGTGCAATGTGATGTCAGAAATGGCTGAGAAAATTAGGTAATAACACGAAACAAATGCAAGGCAATATAAGGTATATGTATAGCTTGGAAATTGTGATCGTTGCTCGCTCGCTCCGCTCGCTCGTAAAAATCTAGTCCAACCTCACAACCGATCCGACACGTTCGCAAATTCGATATATGTCGCCACCATATCGAATAATGAACGCAAGATGTATGGTGATAGGTCAGGCTATAGCTTTCGAGCGAGCGCAGCGAGCGAGAGATGCGTAAAGTTCTGTCACAAACCAACGGTTTGGCACATACGGACATTGAAATATTCGCACAAGCCCGAGGAGCCGGGAAGTCTTTATCCTATTGCCTACTGACAAATGTTTACAGTTTAGGAATAGTTTCACAGAAATAGTACTATTTCCACATACTACAGTGCAATGTGATGTCCGAAATGGCTGAGAAAATTTGGTAATAACACGAAACAAATGCAAGGCAATATAAGGTATATGTATAGCTTGGAAATTGTGATCGTTGCTCGCTCGCTCCGCTCGCTCGTAAAAATCTAGTCCAACATAACAACCGATGCGACACGTTCGCAAATTTGAAAGAAGTCGCCACCATATCGAATAATGAACGCAAGATGGATTGGATTTAGGTTGGGCAATAGTTTTCGAGCGAGCTCAGCGAGCGAGGGACGCGTAAAGGTGAGTCACAAACCAACGGTTTGGCACATACGGACATTGAAATATTCGCACCAGCCCGAGGAGCCGGAAGTCTTTATCGAATTGCCTACTGACAAATGTTTACAGTTTATGAATAGTTTCACATAAATAGTACTATTTCCACATAGTAAAGTGCAATTTGATGTCAGAAATGGCTGACAAAATTAGGTAATAACACGAAATATATGCAAGGCAATATAAGGTATATGTATAGCATAGAAATTGTGATCGTTGCTCGCTCGCTCCGCTCTCTCGTAAAAATCTAGTCCAACCTCACAACCGATGCGACTCCTTCGCAAATTCGAAATAAGTCGCCACCATATCGAATAATGAACGCAAGATGGATTGGTTTTAGGTTGGGCAATAATTTTCGAGCGAGCGCAGTGAGCGAGTGACGCGTAAAGGTGTGTCACAAACCAACGGTTTGGCTCATACGGACATTGAATTATTCGCACCAGCCCGAGGAGCCGGAAGTCTTTATCCTATTGCCTACTGACAAATGTTTACAGTTTATGAATAGTTTCACATAAATAGTACTATTTCCACATAGTAAAGTGCAATGTGATGTCAGAAATGGCTGAGAAAATTAGCTAATAACACGAAACAAATGCAAGGCAATATAAGGTATATGTATAGCTTGGAAATTGTGATCGTTGCTCGCTCGCTCCGCTTTCTCGTAAAAATCTAGTCCAACCTCACAACCGATGCGACTCCTACGCAAATTCGAAATAAGTCGCCACCATATCCAATAATGAACGCAAGATGGATTGGTTTTAGGTTGGGCAATAGATTTCGAGCGAGCTCAGCGAGCGAGGGACGCGTAAAGGTGAGTCACATACCAACGGTTTGGCACATACGGACAATGAATTATTCGCACCAGCCCGAGGAGCCGGAAGTCTTTATCCAATTGCCTACTGACAAATGTTTACAGTTTATGAATAGTTTCACATAAATAGTACTATTTCCACATAGTAAAGTGCAATGTGATGTCAGAAATGGCTGACAAAATTAGGTAATAACACGAAACAAATGCAATGCAATATAAGGTATATGTATAGCTTGGAAATTGTCACCATTGCTCGCTCGCTCCGCTCGCGCGTAAAAATCTAGTCCAACCTCACAACCGATGCGACTCGTTCGCAAATTCGATATATGTCGCAACCATATCGAATAATGAACGCAAGATGTATGGTTTTAGGTTAGGCTATAGCTTTCGAGCGAGCGCAGCGAGCGAGAGACGCGTAAAGGTGTGTCACAAACCAACGGTTTGGCACATACGGACATTGAAATATTCGCACCAGCCCGAGGAGCCGGAAGTCTTTATCCTATTGCCTACTGACAAATGTTTACAGTTTATGAATAGTTTCACATAAATAGTACTATTTCCACATACTACAGTGCAATGTGATGTCAGAAATGGCTGACAAAATTAGGTAATAACACGAAACATATGCAAGGCAATATAAGGTATATGTATAGCTTGGAAATTATGACCCTTATTCGCTCGCTCCGCTCGCTCGTAAAAATCTAGTCCAACCTCACAACCGATCCGACACGTTCGCAAATTCGATATAAGTCGCCACCATATCGAATAATGAACGCAAGATGTATGGTTTTAGGTTAGGCTATAGCTTTCGAGCGAGCGCAGCGAGCGAGAGACGCGTAAAGGTGTGTCACAAACCAACGGTTTGGCACATACGGACATTGAAATATTCGCACAAGCCCTAGGAGCCGGAAGTCTTTATCCTATTGCCTACTGACAAATGTTTACAGTTTATGAATAGTTTCACATAAATAGTACTATTTCCACATACTACAGTGTAATGTGATGTCCGAAATGGCTGAGAAAATTAGGTAATAACACGAAACAAATGCAAGGCAATATAAGGTATATGTATAGCTTGGAAACTGTGATCGTTGCTCGCTCGCTCCGCTCGCTCGTAAAAATCTAGTCCAACCTCACAACCGATCCGACACGTTCGCAAATTCGATATATGTCGCCACCATATCGAATAATGGACGCAAGATGTATGGTTTTAGGTTAGGCTATAGCTTTCTAGCGAGCGCAGCGAGCGAGAGAGGCGCAAAGGTGTGTCACAAACCAACGGTTTGGCACATACGGACATTGAAATATTCGCACCAGCCCGAGGAGCCGGAAGTCTTTATCGAATTGCCTACTGACAAATGTTTACAGTTTATGAATAGCTTCACATAAATAGTACTACTTCTACATACTACAGTGCAATGTGATGTCCGAAATGTCTGAGAAAATTAGGTAATAACACGAAACAAATGCAAGGCAATATAAGGTATATATATAGCTTGGAAATTGTCACCGTTGCTCGCTCGGTCCGCTCGTTCGGAAAAATCTAGTCCAACCTCACAACCGATGCGACTCGTTCGCAAATTCGATATATGTCGCCACCATATCGAATAATGAACGCAAGATGTATGGTTTTAGGTAGGGCAATAGTTTTCGATCGAGCGCAGCGAGCGAGGGTCCCGTAAAGGTGTGTCACAACCAACGGTTTGGCACATACGGACATTGAATTATTCGCACCAGCCCGAGGAGCGGGAAGTCTTTATCTTATTGCCTACTGACAAATGTTTACAGTTTATGAATAGTTTCACATAAATAGTACTATTTCCACATAGTAAAGTGCAATGTGATGTCAGAAATGGCTGAGAAAATTAGGTAATAACACGAAACAAATGCAAGGCAATATAAGGTATATGTATAGCTTGGAAATTGTGATCGTTGCTCGCTCGCTCCGCTCGCTCGTAAAAATCTAGTCCAACCTCACAACCGATCCGACACGTTCGCAAATTCGAAATATGTCGCCACCATATCGAATAATGGACGCAAGATGTATGGTTTTAGGTTAGGCTATAGCTTTCGAGCGAGCGCATCGAGGGAGAGACGCGTAAAGGTGTGTCACAAACCAACGGTTTGGCACATATGGACATTGAAATATTCGCACAAGACCGAGGAGCCGGAAGTCTTTATCCTATTGCCTACTGACAAATGTTTACAGTTTATGAATAGTTTCACATAAATAGTACTATTTCCACATACTACAGTGCAATGTGATGTCCGAAATGTCTGAGAAAATTAGGTAATAACACGAAACAAATGCAAGGCAATATAAGGTATATGTATAGCTTGGAAATTGTGATCGTTGCTCGCTCGCTCCGCTCGCTCGTAAAAATCTAGTCCAACATTACAACCGGTGCGACACGTTCGCAAATTTGAAATAAGTCGCCACCATATCGAATAATGAACGCAAGATGGATTGGTTTTAGGTTGGGCAATAGTTTTCGAGCGAGCGCAGCAAGCGAGGGACGCGTAAAGATGTGTCACAAACCAACGGTTTGGCACATACGGACATTGAATTATTCGCACCAGCCCGAGGAGCGGGAAGTCTTTATCTTATTGCCTACTGACAAATGTTTACAGTTTATGAATAGTTTCACATAAATAGTACTATTTCCACATAGTAAAGTGCAATGTGATGTCAGAAATGGCTGAGAAAATTAGGTAATAACACGAAACAAATGCAAGGCAATATAAGGTATATGTATAGCTTGGAAATTGTGATCGTTGCTCGCTCGCTCCGCTCGCTCGTAAAAATCTAGTCCAACCTCACAACCGATCCGACACGTTCGCAAATTCGAAATATGTCGCCACCATATCGAATAATGGACGCAAGATGTATGGTTTTAGGAAGGCTATAGCTTTCGAGCGAGCGCATCGAGGGAGAGACGCGTAAAGGTGTGTCACAAACCAACGGTTTGGCACATATGGACATTGAAATATTCGCACAAGACCGAGGAGCCGGAAGTCTTTATCCTATTACCTACTGACAAATGTTTACAGTTTATGAATAGTTTCACATAAATAGTACTATTTCCACATACTACAGTGCAATGTGATGTCCGAAATGTCTGAGAAAATTAGGTAATAACACGAAACAAATGCAAGGCAATATAAGGTATATGTATAGCTTGGAAATTGTGATCGTTGCTCGCTCGCTCCGCTCGCTCGTAAAAATCTAGTCCAACCTAACAACCGATGCGACACGTTCGCAAATTTGAAATAAGTCGCCACCATATCGAATAATGAACGCAAGATGGATTGGTTTTAGGTTGGGCAATAGTTTTCGAGCGAGCGCAGCAAGCGAGGGACGCGTAAAGGTGTGTCACAAACCAACGGTTTGGCACATACGGACATAGAATTATTCGCACCAGCCCGAGGAGCGGGAAGTCTTTATCTTATTGCCTACTGACAAATGTTTACAGTTTATGAATAGTTTCACATAAATAGTACTATTTCCACATAGTAAAGTGCAATGTGATGTCAGAAATGGCTGAGAAAATTAGGTAATAACACGAAACAAATGCAAGGCAATATAAGGTATATGTATAGCTTGGAAATTTCGATCGTTGCTCGCTCGCTCCGCTCGCTCGTAAAAATCTAGTCCAACCTCACAACCGATCCGACACGTTCGCAAATTCGATGTATGTCGCCACCATATCGAATAATGGACGCAAGATGTATGGTTTTAGGTTAGGCTATAGCTTTCGAGCGAGCGCAGCGAGCGAGAGACGCGTAAAGGTGTGTCACAAACCAACGGTTTTTCACATACGGACATTGAATTATTCGCACCAGCCCGAGGAGCCGGAAGTCTTTATCCTATTGCCTACTGACAAATGTTTACAGTTTATGAATAGTTTCACATAAATAGTACTATTTCCACATAGTAAAGTGCAATGTGATGTCAGAAATGGCTGACAAAATTAGGTAATAACACGAAATATATGCACGGCAATATAAGGTATATGTATAGCTTGGAAATTGTGATCGTTGCTCGCTCGCTCCGCTCGCTCGTAAAAATCTAGTCCAACCTCACAACCGATCCGACACGTTCGAAAATTCGATATATGTCGCCACCATATCGAATAATGGGCGCAAGATGTATGGTTTTAGGTTAGGCTATAGCTTTCGAGCGAGCGCATCGAGCGAGAGACGCGTAAAGGTGTGTCACAAACCAACGGTTTGGCACATACGGACATTGAAATATTCGCACCAGCCCGAGGAGCCGGAAGTCTTTATCGAATTGCCTACTGACAAATGTTTACAGTTTATGAATAGCTTCACATAAATAGTACTACTTCTACATACTACAGTGCAATGTGATGTCCGAAATGTCTGAGAAAATTAGGTAATAACACGAAACAAATGCAAGGCAATATAAGGTATATATATAGCTTGGAAATTGTCACCGTTGCTCGCTCGGTCCGCTCGTTCGGAAAAATCTAGTCCAACCTCACAACCGATGCGACTCGTTCGCAAATTCGATATATGTCGCCACCATATCGAATAATGAACGCAAGATGTATGGTTTTAGGTAGGGCAATAGTTTTCGATCGAGCGCAGCGAGCGAGGGTCCCGTAAAGGTGTGTCACAACCAACGGTTTGGCACATACGGACATTGAATTATTCGCACCAGCCCGAGGAGCGGGAAGTCTTTATCTTATTGCCTACTGACAAATGTTTACAGTTTATGAATAGTTTCACATAAATAGTACTATTTCCACATAGTAAAGTGCAATGTGATGTCAGAAATGGCTGAGAAAATTAGGTAATAACACGAAACAAATGCAAGGCAATATAAGGTATATGTATAGCTTGGAAATTGTGATCGTTGCTCGCTCGCTCCGCTCGCTCGTAAAAATCTAGTCCAACCTCACAACCGATCCGACACGTTCGCAAATTCGAAATATGTCGCCACCATATCGAATAATGGACGCAAGATGTATGGTTTTAGGTTAGGCTATAGCTTTCGAGCGAGCGCATCGAGGGAGAGACGCGTAAAGGTGTGTCACAAACCAACGGTTTGGCACATATGGACATTGAAATATTCGCACAAGACCGAGGAGCCGGAAGTCTTTATCCTATTGCCTACTGACAAATGTTTACAGTTTATGAATAGTTTCACATAAATAGTACTATTTCCACATACTACAGTGCAATGTGATGTCCGAAATGTCTGAGAAAATTAGGTAATAACACGAAACAAATGCAAGGCAATATAAGGTATATGTATAGCTTGGAAATTGTGATCGTTGCTCGCTCGCTCCGCTCGCTCGTAAAAATCTAGTCCAACATTACAACCGGTGCGACACGTTCGCAAATTTGAAATAAGTCGCCACCATATCGAATAATGAACGCAAGATGGATTGGTTTTAGGTTGGGCAATAGTTTTCGAGCGAGCGCAGCAAGCGAGGGACGCGTAAAGGTGTGTCACAAACCAACGGTTTGGCACATACGGACATAGAATTATTCGCACCAGCCCGAGGAGCGGGAAGTCTTTATCTTATTGCCTACTGACAAATGTTTACAGTTTATGAATAGTTTCACATAAATAGTACTATTTCCACATAGTAAAGTGCAATGTGATGTCAGAAATGGCTGAGAAAATTAGGTAATAACACGAAACAAATGCAAGGCAATATAAGGTATATGTATAGCTTGGAAATTGTGATCGTTGCTCGCTCGCTCCGCTCGCTCGTAAAAATCTAGTCCAACCTCACAACCGATCCGACACGTTCGCAAATTCGATGTATGTCGCCACCATATCGAATAATGGACGCAAGATGTATGGTTTTAGGTTAGGCTATAGCTTTCGAGCGAGCGCAGCGAGCGAGAGACGCGTAAAGGTGTGTCACAAACCAACGGTTTTTCACATACGGACATTGAATTATTCGCACCAGCCCGAGGAGCCGGAAGTCTTTATCCTATTGCCTACTGACAAATGTTTACAGTTTATGAATAGTTTCACATAAATAGTACTATTTCCACATAGTAAAGTGCAATGTGATGTCAGAAATGGCTGACAAAATTAGGTAATAACACGAAATATATGCACGGCAATATAAGGTATATGTATAGCTTGGAAATTGTGATCGTTGCTCGCTCGCTCCGCTCGCTCGTAAAAATCTAGTCCAACCTCACAACCGATCCGACACGTTCGAAAATTCGATATATGTCGCCACCATATCGAATAATGGGCGCAAGATGTATGGTTTTAGGTTAGGCTATAGCTTTCGAGCGAGCGCATCGAGCGAGAGACGCGTAAAGGTGTGTCACAAACCAACGGTTTGGCACATACGGACATTGAAATATTCGCACAAGCCCGAGGAGCCGGAAGTTTTTATCCTATTGCCTACTGACAAATGTTTACAGTTTATGAATAGTTTCACATAAATAGTACTATTTCCACATACTACAGTGCAATATGATGTCCGAAATGTCTGAGAAAATTAGGTAATAACACGAAACAAATGCAAGGCAATATAAGGTACATGTATAGCTTGGAAATTGTCACCGTTGCTCGCTCGGTCCGCTCGTTCGTAAAAATCTAGTCCAACCTCACAACCGATGCGACTCGTTCGCAAATTCGATATATGTCACCACCATATCGAATAATGAACGCAAGATGTATGGTTTTAGGTTAGGCTATAGCTTTCGAGCGAGCGCAGCGAGCGAGAGACGCGCAAAGGTGTGTCACAAACCAACGGTTTGGCACATACGGACATTGAATTATTCGCACCAGCCCGAGGAGCCGGAAGTCTTTATCCTATTGCCTACTGACAAATGTTTACAGTTTATGAATAGTTTCACATAAATAGTACTATTTCCACATAGTAAAGTGCATTGTGATGTAAGAAATGGCTGAGAAAATTAGCTAATATACGAAACAAATGCAAGGCAATATAAGGTATGTGTATAGCTTGGAAATTGTGATCGTTGCTCGCTCGCTCCGCTCGCTCGTAAAAATCTAGTCCAACATTACAACCGGTGCGACACATTCGCAAATTTGAAATAAGTCGCCACCATATCGAATAATGAACGCAAGATGGATTGGTTTTAGGTTGGGCAATAGTTTTCGAGCGAGCGCAGCAAGCGAGGGACGCGTAAAGGTGTGTCACAAACCAACGGTTTGGCACATACGGACATTGAATTATTCGCACCAGCCCGAGGAGCCGGAAGTCTTTATCGAATTGCCTACTGACAAATGTTTACAGTTTATGAATAGCTTCACATAAATTGTACTACTTCTACATACTACAGTGCAATGTGATGTCCGAAATGTCTGAGAAAATTAGGTAATAACACGAAACAAATACAAGGCAATATAAGGTATATGTATAGCCTGGAAATTGTGATCGTTGCTCGCTCGCTCCGCTTGCTCGTAAAAATCTAGTCCAACCTCACAACCGATCCGACACGTTCGCAAATTCGATGTATGTCGCCACCATATCGAATAATGGACGCAAGATGTATGGTTTTAGGTTAGGCTATAGCTTTCGAGCGAGCGCAGCGAGCGAGAGACGCGCAAAGGTGTGTCACAAACCAACGGTTTGGCACATACGGACATTGAAATATTCGCACCAGCCCGAGGAGCCGGAAGTCTTTATCGAATTGCCTACTGACAAATGTTTACAGTTTATGAATAGCTTCACATAAATAGTACTACTTCTACATACTACAGTGCAATGTGATGTCAGAAATGGCTGACAAAATTAGGTAATAACACGAAACAAATGCAAGGCAATATAAGGTATATGTATACCTTGGAAATTGTGATCGTTGCTCGCTCGCTCCGCTCGCTCGTAAATATCTAGTCCATCATAACAACCGATGCGACACGTTCGCAAATTTGAAATAAGTCGCCACCATATCGAATAATGAACGCAAGATTGAATGGTTTTAGGTTGGGCAATAGTTTTCGAGCGAGCTCAGCGAGCGAGCGACGCGTAAAGGTGAGTCACAAACCAACGGTTTGGCACATACGGACAATGAAATATTCGCACCAGCCCGAGGAGCCGGAGGTCTTTATCGAATTGCCTACTGAGAAATGTATACAGTTTATGAATAGTTTCACATAAATAGTACTATTTCCACATACTACAGTGCAATGTGATGTCCGAAATG
>NW_026109289.1:0-57608 GCF_024516045.1 Bombus affinis | reverse complement strand
ATAATGCATAACGTTATATTGCATCACTATATGAAGTATAACGTTATATACTATTACGTTATAAGGTATAACGATATATTGCATCACTATATGAAGTATAACCTTATATACTATTACATTATAAGGTATAACGATATATTGCACCACTATATGACGTATAACGTCATATACTATTACGTTATAACCTATAACGTTGTACTGCGTCACAATATGACGCATAACGACATATACTGTTATAAAGTATAACGTTATATTGCATTACTATATGACGTATAACGTTATGGAGTATTACGTTACAACCTATAACGTTATACTGCGTCACTATATGACGTATAACGTTATATACTATTACGTTATAAGGTATAACAATATATTGCTTCACTATATGAAGTATAACCTTATATAATATTACATTATAAGGTATAACGATATATTGCATCACTATGTGAAGTATAACCTTATATACTATTACGTTATAAGGTATAACGATATATTGCACCAATTTATGACGTATAACGTCATATACTATTACGTTATAACCTATAACGTTATACTGCATCACTATATGACGTATAACGTTATATACTATTACGTTATAACGTATAACGATATATTGCATCACTATTTGACGTATAACGTTATATACTATTACGTTATAATGCATAACGTTATATTGCATCACTATATGAAGTATAACCTTATATACTATTACATTATATGGTATAACGATATATTGCACCACTATATGAAGTATAACCTTATATACTATTACGTTATAACGCATAACGTTATATTGCATCACTATATCACTTATAACGTTATATTGCATCACTATGGCACTTATAACGATATATTGCACCACTATATGACGTATAACGTCATATACTATTACGTTAGAACCTATAACGTCATGCTGCGTCACTATATGACGTATAACGATATATACTATTATGTTATAAGGTATAACGATATATTTCATCACTATGTGACGTATAACGTTATGGAGTATTACGTTTTAACGTATAACGTTATATACTATTACGTTATAACGCATAACGTTATATTGCATCACTATATCATTTATAACGTTATATTGCACCACTATATGACGTATAGCGTCATATACTATTACGTTATAACCTATAACGTTGTACTGCATCACTATATGACGTATAACGTTATATACTATTACGTTATAAGGTATAACGTTATATAGCATCACTGTATCACTTATATCGTTACATTGCTTCACTATATGAAGCATAACGTTATATACTAGTCCGTTATAACGCATAACGTTATATTGCATCACTATATGACGTATAACGTTATGGAGTATTACGTTTTAACGTATAACGTTATATACTATTACGTTATAACGGATAACGATATATTTCATCACTATGTGACGTATAACGTTATATTGCATCACTATATGACGTATAACGTTATGGAGTATTATGTTTTAACGTATAACGTTATATACTATTACGTTAGAACCTATAACGTTATACTGCGTCTCTATATGACGTATAACGATATATACTATTACGATATAAGGTATAACAATATAATGCATCACTATATGAAGTATAATCTTATATACTCTTACGTTATAAGGTATAACGATATACTGCATCACTATATGAAGTATAACCTTATATACTATTACGTTATAAGGTATAACATATATTGCACCACTATATGTCGTATAACGTCATATAATATTACGTTATAACCTATAACGTTGTACCGCATCACTATATGACGTATAACGTTATATACTATTGCGTTATAAGGTAATACGTTATATTGCATCACTATATCACTTATAACGTTATATAGCATCCCTATATGACGTATAACGTTATGAACTATTACGTTACAACGTATAGCGTTGTAGAGTATTACCTTATATCGTATAACGATTTAAACTATTACGTTATAACGCATAACCTTATATTGCATCACTATATCTCTTATAACGTTATATTGCATCACTATATCGCTTATAACGTTATATTGTACCACTATATCACTTATAACGTTATATTGCATCACTATATCACTTATAACGTTATATTGCACCGCTGTATAACGTATAACGTCATATACTATTACGTTATAACCTATAACGTTGTACTGCATAAGTATATGACGTATAACGCTATATACTATTACGTTATACGATATAAAGTTATATTGCATCACTATATCACTTATAGCGTTACATTGCATCACTATATGAAGTATATCGTTATATACTAGTACGTTATAACGCATAACGTTATATTGCATCACTATATCACTTATAACGTTATATTGCGTCACTGTATGACGCATAACGTCATATACTATTACATTATAACTTATAACGTTATAGAGTATTTCGCTGTAACGTATGACTACATATTGCATCACTATATGACGAATAACGTCATATACTGTTACGTTATAACGTATAACGGTATATTGCTTTACTATATGACGCATAACGTTATGGAGCATTACGTTACAACGTATAACGACATATTGCATGACTATGTGACGTATAACGTTATATACTATTGCGTTATAACCTATAACGTTATACTGTATCACTATATGATGTATAACGTTATATACTATTGCGTTATAACGTATAACGATATATTGCATCACTATTTGACGTATAACGTTATATTGCATCACTCTATGACGTATAACGTTATATACTATTACGTTATAAGGTATAACGATATATTGCAATACTATATGAAGTATAACCATACATACTATTACATTATATGGTATAACGATATATTGCTCCACTATATGACGTATAACGTCATATACTATTACGTTATAACCTATAACGTTATACTGCATCACTATATGACGTATAACGTTAGATACTATTACGTTATAAGGTATAACGATATATTGCATCACTATATGAAGTATAACCTTAAATACTATTACATTATAAGGTATAACGATATATTGCACCACTATATGACGTATAACGTCATATACTTTTACGCTATAACCTATAACGTTATACTGCATCACTATATGACGTATAACGTTATATACTATTACGTTATAAGGTATAACGTTATATTGCATCACTATATCACTTATAACGTTATATAGCATCCCTATATGACGTATAACGTTAGGAACTATTACGTTATAACGTATAGCGTTGTAGAGTATTACCTTATATCGTATAACGATTTAAACTATTACGTTATAACGCATAACGTTATATTGCATCACAATATCACTTATAACGTTATATTGCATCACTATATCACTTATAACGTTATATTGTTCCACTATATCAGTTATAACGTTATATTGCATCACTATATCACATATAACGTTATATTGCAACGCTATATGACGTATAACGTCATATACTATTACGTAATAAGGTATAACGTTATATTGCATCACTATATCACTTATAACGTTATATTGCATTACTATATGACGTATAACGTTATGGAGTATTGCGTTACAACGTATAACGATATATTGCATCACCATGCGGCGTATAACGATATATACTATTACGTTATAAGGAATAACATTATATTGCATCACTATATCACTTATAACGTTATATAGCATCCCTATATGACGTATAACGTTATGGAGTGTTACGTTATAACGTATAGCGTTATATTGCATTACTATATGACGTATAACGTTTTGGAGTATTACGTTACAACGTATAACGATATATTGCATCACTATGTGACGTATAACGTTATATACTATTACGTTATAACCTATAACGTTGTACTGCGTCACAATATGACGCATAACGACATATACTGTTATAAAGTATAACATTATATTGCATTACTATATGACGTATAACGTTATGGAGTATTACGTTACAACCTATAACGTTATACTGCGTCACTATATGACGCATAACGTTATATACTATTACGTTATAAGGTATAACAATATATTGCTTCACTATATGAAGTATAACCTTATATACTATTACATTATAAGGTATAACGATATATTGCACCACTATATGACGTATAACGTCATATACTATTACGTTATAACCTATAACGTTGTACTGCATCACTATATGACGTATAACTTTATATACTATTACGTTATAAGGAATAACATTATATTGCATCACTATATCACTTATAACGGTATATAGCATTCCTATATGACGTAGAACGTTATGAACTATTACGTTATAACGAATAGCGTTGAAGAGTATTACCTTATATCGTATAACGATTTAAACTATTACGTTATATCGCATAACCTTATATTGCATCACTATATCACTTATAACGTTATATTGCATCACTATATCGCTTATAACGTTATATTGTACCACTATATCACTTATAACGTTATATTGCATCACTATATCACTTATAACGTTATATTGCACCGCTATATGACGTATAACGTCATACACTATTATGTTATAACCTATAACGTTGTACTGCATCACTATATGACGTATAACGTTATATACTATTACGTTATAAGATATAACGTTATGTTGCATCACTATATCACTTATAACGTTGTATTGCATCACTATATGACGCATAACGTCATATACTATTACATTATAACTTATAACGTTATAGAGTATTACGCTATAACGTATGACTACATATTGCATCACTATATGACGTATAATGTTATATACTATTACGGTATAACGTTTAACGATATGTTGCATCACTATTTGACGTATAACGTTATATACTATTACGTTATAATGCATAACGTTATATGGCATCACTATATGAAGTATAACGTTATATACTATTACGTTATAAGGTATAACGATATATTGCATCACTATATGAAGTATAACCGTATATACTATTACATTATATGGTATAACGATATATTGCACCACTATATGACGTATAACGTCATATACTACTACGTTATAACCTATAACGTTATACTGCATCACTATATGACGTATAACGTTATATACTATTACGTTATAATGCATAACGTTATATTGCATCACTATATGAAGTATAACGTTATATACTATTACGTTATAAGGTATAACGATATATTGCATCACTATATGAAGTATAACCTTATATACTATTACATTATAAGGTATAACGATATATTGCACCACTATATGACGTATAACGTCATATACTATTACGTTATAACCTATAACGTTGTACTGCGTCACAATATGACGCATAACGACATATACTGTTATAAAGTATAACGTTATATTGCATTACTATATGACGTATAACGTTATGGAGTATTACGTTACAACCTATAACGTTATACTGCGTCACTATATGACGTATAACGTTATATACTATTACGTTATAAGGTATAACAATATATTGCTTCACTATATGAAGTATAACCTTATATAATATTACATTATAAGGTATAACGATATATTGCACCACTATATGACGTATAACGTCATATACTATTACGTTATAACCTATAACGTTGTACTGCATCACTATATGACGTATAACGTTATATACTATTACGTTATAAGGAATAACATTATATTGCATCACTATATCACTTATAACGGTATATAGCATTCCTATATGACGTATAACGTTATGAACTATTACGTTATAACGAATAGCGTTGAAGAGTATTACCTTATATCGTATAACGATTTAAACTATTACGTTATATCGCATAACCTTATATTGCATCACTATATCACTTATAACGTTATATTGCATCACTATATCGCTTATAACGTTATATTGTATCACTATATCACTTATAACGTTATATTGCATAACTATATCACTTATAACGTTATATTGCATCATTATATGACGTATAACGTTATATACTATTACGTTATAAGGTATAATGTTATATTGCATCACTATATCACTTATAACGTTATATTGTACCACTATATCACTTATAACGTTATATTGCATCACTATATCACTTATAACGTTATATTGCAACCGCTATATGACGTATAACGTCATACACTATTAAGTTATAAACTATAACGTTGTACTGCATCACTATATGACGTATAACGTTATATACTATTACGTTATAAGATATAACGTTATGTTGCATCACTATATCACTTATAGCGTTATATTGCACCACTATATGAAGTATAACGTTATATACTAGTACGTTATGACGCATAACGTTATATTGCATCACTATATCACTTATAACGTTATATTGCATCACTAAATCACTTATAACGTTATATTGCATCACTAAATCACTTATAACGTTATATTGCATCACTATATCACTTATAACGTTATATTGCATCACTATATGATGTATAACCTTTATACTATAACGTTATAACTTATAACGGTATATTGCATCACTATATGACGTATAACGTTATGGAGTATTATGTTTTAACGTATAACATTATATTGCATTTCTATATGGCGAATAACGTTATGGAGTATTACGTTGTAACGTATAACGATATATTGCATCACTATGTGACGTATAACGTTATATACTATTATGTTATAACGCATAACGTTATATTGCATCACTATATCACTTATAACATTATATTGCACAACTATATGACGTATAGCGTCATATACTATTACGTTATAACCTATAACGTTGTACTGCATCACTATATGACGTATAACGTTATATACTATTACGTTATAAGGTATAACGTTTTATTGCATCACTATATCACTTATAACGTTATATTGCTTCACTATATGAAGCATAACGTTATATACTAGTACGTTATAACGCAAAACGTTATGTAGCATCACTATATGACGTATAACGTTATGGAGTATTACGTTTTAACGTATAACATTATATTGCATTTCTATATGGCGTATAACGTTATGGAGTATTACGTTGTAACGTATAACGATATATTGCATCACTATGTGACGTATAACGTTATATACTATTACGTTATAACGCATAACGTTATATTGCATCACTATATCACTTATAACGATATATTGCACCACTATATGACGTATAACGTCATATACTATTACGTTATAACCTATAACGTTATACTGCATCACTATATGACGTATAACGTTATATACTATTACGTTATAAGGTATAACGATATATTGCATCACTACATGAGGTACAACCTTATATACTATTACGTTATAACGCATAACGTTATATTGCATCATTATATCACTTATAACGTTATATTGCATCATTATATGACGTATAACGTTATATACTATTACGTTATAAGGTATAATGTTATATTGCATCACTATATCACTTATAACGTTATATTGCTTCACTATATGAAGCGTAACGTTATATACTAGTACGTTATAACGCATAACGTTATATTTTATCACTATATCACTTATAACGTTATATTGCTTCACTATATGAAGCGTAACGTTATATACTAGTACGTTATAACGCATAACGTTATATTGCATTACTATATCACTTATAACGTTATATTGCATCACTATATCACTTATAACGTTATATTGTACCACTATATCAGTTATAACGTTATATTGCAACACTATATCACTTATAACGTTATATTGCACCGCTATATGACGTATAACGTCATATACTATTACGTTATAACCTATAACGTTGTACTGCATCACTATATGACGTATAACGTTATATACTATTACGTTATAACGTATAACGATATGTTGCATCACTATATGAAGTATAACCTTATATACTATTACGTTACAAGGTATAACGATATTTTGCATCAGTATATGACGAATAACGTCATATACTCTTACGTTATAACGTATAACGTTATATTGCATCACTATATGACGTATAACGTTATATACTATTACGTTATAAGATATAACGTTATATTGTATCACTATATCACTTATAACGTTATATAGCATCCCTATATGACGTATAACGTTATGAACTATCACGTTATAACGTATAGCGTTATAGAGTATTACCTTATATCGTATAACGATTTATACTATTACGTTATAACGCATAACCTTATATTGCATCACTACATCACTTATAACGTTATATTGCATCACTATATCGCTTATAACGTTATATTGTACCACTATATCACTTATAACGTTATATTGCATCACTATATCACTTATAACGTTAAATAGCATCCCTATATGACGTATAACGTTGTGAACTCTTACGTCATAACGTATAGCGTTATAGAGTATTACGTTATATCGTATAACGATTTATACTATTACGTTATAACGCATAACCTTATATTGCATCACTATATCACTTATAACGTTATATTGCATCACTATATCGCTTATAACGTTATATTGTACCACTATATCACTTATAACGTTATATTGCATCACTATATTACTTATAACGTTATATTGCACCGCTATATGACGTATAACGTCATATACTATTACGCTATGACCTATAACGTTGTACTGCATCACCATATGACGTATAACGTTATATATTATTACGTTATAAGATATAACGTTATATTGCATCACTATATCACTTATAGCGACATATTGCATCACTATATGACGCATAACGTCATATACTATTACATTATAACTTATAACGTTATAGAGTGTTACGCTATAACGTATGACTACATATTGCATCACTATATGACGAATAGCGTCATTTACTTTTACGTTATAACGTATAACGGTATATTCCATTACTATATGACGCATAACGTTATGGAGCATTGCGTTACAACGTATAACGACATATTGCATGACTATGTGACGTATAACGTTATATACTATTACGTTATAAGGTATAACGATATATTGCATCACTATATGAAGTATAACCTTATATACTATTACATTATAAGGTTTAACGATATATTGCACCACTATATGACGTATAACGTCATATACTATTACGTTATAACCTATAACGTTATACTGCATCACTATATGACGTATAACGTCATATAGTATTATATACTATTACGTTATAAGGTATAACGATATATTGCATCACTATATGAAGTACAACCTTATATACTATTACGTTATAACGCATAACGTTATATTGCATCACTATATCACTTATAACGTTATATTGCATCACTATATGACGTATAACGTTATATACTATTACGTTATAAGGTATAACGTTATATTGCATCACTATATCACTTATAACGTTATATTGCTTCACTATATGAAGCGTAACGTTATATACTAGTACGTTATAACGCATAACGTTATATTGCATCACTATATGGCGTATAACGTTATGGAGTATTACGTTTTAACGTATAACGTTATATAATATTACGTTATAACGGATAACGATATATTTCATCACTATGTGACGTAATACGTTATATACTATTACGTTATAAGGTATAACGATATAATGCATCACTATATGACGTATAACGTTATGGAGTATTGCGTTACAACGCATAACGTTATATTGCATCACTATATGACGTATTACGTTATGGAGTATTACGTTTTAACGTATAGCGTTATATACTATTACGTTATAACGGATAACGATATATTTCATCACTATGTGACGTATAACGTTATATACTATTACGTTAGAACCTATAACGTTATACTGCATCACTATATGACGTATAACGTTATATACTATTACGTTATAACGCATAACGTTATATTGCATCACTATATCACTTATAACGTTATATTGCACCACTATATGACGTATAGCGTCATATACTATTACGTTATAACCTATAACGTTGTACTGCATCACTATATGACGTATAACGTTATATACTATTACGTTATAAGGTATAACGTTTTATTGCATCACTATATCACTTATAACGTTATATTGCTTCACTATATGAAGCATAACGTTATATACTAGTACGTTATAACGCATAACGTTATATTGCATAACTATATCACGTATAACGTTATGGAGTATTACGTTTTAACGTATAACGTTATATACTATTACGTTATAACGGATAACGATATATTTCATCACTATGTGACGTATAACGTTATATTGCATTACTATATGACGTATAACGTTATATACTAGTACGTTATAACGCATAACGTTATATTGCATCACTATATGACGTATAACGTTATGGAGTATTACGTTTTAACGTATAACGTTATATACTATTACGTTATAAGGTATAACAATATATTGCTTCACTATATGAAGTATAACCTTATATAATATTACATTATAAGGTATAACGATATATTGCACCACTATATGACGTATAACGTCATATACTATTACGTTATAACCTATAACGTTGTACTGCATCACTATATGACGTATAACGTTATATACTATTACGTTATAAGGAATAACATTATATTGCATCACTATATCACTTATAACGGTATATAGCATTCCTATATGACGTATAACGTTATGAACTATTACGTTATAACGAATAGCGTTGAAGAGTATTACCTTATATCGTATAACGATTTAAACTATTACGTTATATCGCATAACCTTATATTGCATCACTATATCACTTATAACGTTATATTGCATCACTATATCGCTTATAACGTTATATTGTATCACTATATCACTTATAACGTTATATTGCATAACTATATCACTTATAACGTTATATTGCATCATTATATGACGTATAACGTTATATACTATTACGTTATAAGGTATAATGTTATATTGCATCACTATATCACTTATAACGTTATATTGTACCACTATATCACTTATAACGTTATATTGCATCACTATATCACTTATAACGTTATATTGCACCGCTATATGACGTATAACGTCATACACTATTAAGTTATAAACTATAACGTTGTACTGCATCACTATATGACGTATAACGTTATATACTATTACGTTATAAGATATAACGTTATGTTGCATCACTATATCACTTATAGCGTTATATTGCACCACTATATGAAGTATAACGTTATATACTAGTACGTTATGACGCATAACGTTATATTGCATCACTATATCACTTATAACGTTATATTGCATCACTAAATCACTTATAACGTTATATTGCATCACTAAATCACTTATAACGTTATATTGCATCACTATATCACTTATAACGTTATATTGCATCACTATATGATGTATAACCTTTATACTATAACGTTATAACTTATAACGGTATATTGCATCACTATATGACGTATAACGTTATGGAGTATTATGTTTTAACGTATAACATTATATTGCATTTCTATATGGCGTATAACGTTATGGAGTATTACGTTGTAACGTATAACGATATATTGCATCACTATGTGACGTATAACGTTATATACTATTAAGTTATAACGCATAACGTTATATTGCATCACTATATCACTTATAACGTTATATTGCACAACTATATGACGTATAGCGTCATATACTATTACGTTATAACCTATAACGTTGTACTGCATCACTATATGACGTATAACGTTATATACTATTACGTTATAAGGTATAACGTTTTATTGCATCACTATATCACTTATAACGTTATATTGCTTCACTATATGAAGCATAACGTTATATACTAGTACGTTATAACGCAAAACGTTATGTAGCATCACTATATGACGTATAACGTTATGGAGTATTACGTTTTAACGTATAACATTATATTGCATTTCTATATGGCGTATAACGTTATGGAGTATTACGTTGTAACGTATAACGATATATTGCATCACTATGTGACGTATAACGTTATATACTATTACGTTATAACGCATAACGTTATATTGCATCACTATATCACTTATAACGATATATTGCACCACTATATGACGTATAACGTCATATACTATTACGTTATAACCTATAACGTTATACTGCATCACTATATGACGTATAACGTTATATACTATTACGTTATAAGGTATAACGATATATTGCATCACTACATGAGGTACAACCTTATATACTATTACGTTATAACGCATAACGTTATATTGCATCATTATATCACTTATAACGATATATTGCATCATTATATGACGTATAACGTTATATACTATTACGTTATAAGGTATAATGTTATATTGCATCACTATATCACTTATAACGTTATATTGCTTCACTATATGAAGCGTAACGTTATATACTAGTACGTTATAACGCATAACGTTATATTTTATCACTATATCACTTATAACGTTATATTGCTTCACTATATGAAGCGTAACGTTATATACTAGTACGTTATAACGCATAACGTTATATTGCATTACTATATCACTTATAACGTTATATTGCATCACTATATCACTTATAACGTTATATTGTACCACTATATCAGTTATAACGTTATATTGCAACACTATATCACTTATAACGTTATATTGCACCGCTATATGACGTATAACGTCATATACTATTACGTTATAACCTATAACGTTGTACTGCATCACTATATGACGTATAACGTTATATACTATTACGTTATAACGTATAACGATATGTTGCATCACTATATGAAGTATAACCTTATATACTATTACGTTACAAGGTATAACGATATTTTGCATCAGTATATGACGAATAACGTCATATACTCTTACGTTATAACGTATAACGTTATATTGCATCACTATATGACGTATAACGTTATATACTATTACGTTATAAGATATAACGTTATATTGTATCACTATATCACTTATAACGTTATATAGCATCCCTATATGACGTATAACGTTATGAACTATCACGTTATAACGTATAGCGTTATAGAGTATTACCTTATATCGTATAACGATTTATACTATTACGTTATAACGCATAACCTTATATTGCATCACTACATCACTTATAACGTTATATTGCATCACTATATCGCTTATAACGTTATATTGTACCACTATATCACTTATAACGTTATATTGCATCACTATATCACTTATAACGTTAAATAGCATCCCTATATGACGTATAACGTTGTGAACTCTTACGTCATAACGTATAGCGTTATAGAGTATTACGTTATATCGTATAACGATTTATACTATTACGTTATAACGCATAACCTTATATTGCATCACTATATCACTTATAACGTTATATTGCATCACTATATCGCTTATAACGTTATATTGTACCACTATATCACTTATAACGTTATATTGCATCACTATATTACTTATAACGTTATATTGCACCGCTATATGACGTATAACGTCATATACTATTACGCTATGACCTATAACGTTGTACTGCATCACCATATGACGTATAACGTTATATATTATTACGTTATAAGATATAACGTTATATTGCATCACTATATCACTTATAGCGACATATTGCATCACTATATGACGCATAACGTCATATACTATTACATTATAACTTATAACGTTATAGAGTGTTACGCTATAACGTATGACTACATATTGCATCACTATATGACGAATAACGTCATTTACTTTTACGTTATAACGTATAACGGTATATTCCATTACTATATGACGCATAACGTTATGGAGCATTGCGTTACAACGTATAACGACATATTGCATGACTATGTGACGTATAACGTTATATACTATTACGTTATAAGGTATAACGATATATTGCATCACTATATGAAGTATAACCTTATATACTATTACATTATAAGGTTTAACGATATATTGCACCACTATATGACGTATAACGTCATATACTATTACGTTATAACCTATAACGTTATACTGCATCACTATATGACGTATAACGTCATATAGTATTATATACTATTACGTTATAAGGTATAACGATATATTGCATCACTATATGAAGTACAACCTTATATACTATTACGTTATAACGCATAACGTTATATTGCATCACTATATCACTTATAACGTTATATTGCATCACTATATGACGTATAACGTTATATACTATTACGTTATAAGGTATAACGTTATATTGCATCACTATATCACTTATAACGTTATATTGCTTCACTATATGAAGCGTAACGTTATATACTAGTACGTTATAACGCATAACGTTATATTGCATCACTATATGGCGTATAACGTTATGGAGTATTACGTTTTAACGTATAACGTTATATAATATTACGTTATAACGGATAACGATATATTTCATCACTATGTGACGTAATACGTTATATACTATTACGTTATAAGGTATAACGATATAATGCATCACTATATGACGTATAACGTTATGGAGTATTGCGTTACAACGCATAACGTTATATTGCATCACTATATGACGTATTACGTTATGGAGTATTACGTTTTAACGTATAGCGTTATATACTATTACGTTATAACGGATAACGATATATTTCATCACTATGTGACGTATAACGTTATATACTATTACGTTAGAACCTATAACGTTATACTGCATCACTATATGACGTATAACGTTATATACTATTACGTTATAACGCATAACGTTATATTGCATCACTATATCACTTATAACGTTATATTGCACCACTATATGACGTATAGCGTCATATACTATTACGTTATAACCTATAACGTTGTACTGCATCACTATATGACGTATAACGTTATATACTATTACGTTATAAGGTATAACGTTTTATTGCATCACTATATCACTTATAACGTTATATTGCTTCACTATATGAAGCATAACGTTATATACTAGTACGTTATAACGCATAACGTTATATTGCATAACTATATCACGTATAACGTTATGGAGTATTACGTTTTAACGTATAACGTTATATACTATTACGTTATAACGGATAACGATATATTTCATCACTATGTGACGTATAACGTTATATTGCATTACTATATGACGTATAACGTTATATACTAGTACGTTATAACGCATAACGTTATATTGCATCACTATATGACGTATAACGTTATGGAGTATTACGTTTTAACGTATAACGTTATATACTATTACGTTATAACTGATAACGATATATTTCATCACTATGTGACGTATAACGTTATATACTATTACGTTATAAGGTATGGCGATATAATGCATCACTATATGAAGTATAACCTTATATACTACTACGTTATAAGGTATAACAATATATTGCACCACTATATGACGTATAACGTTATGGAGTATTACGTTTTAACGTATAACGTTATATACTATTACGTTATAACGCATAACGTTATATTGCATCACTATATCACTTATAACGTTATATTGCATCACTATATGACGCATAACGTCATATGCTATTACATTATAACTTATAACGTTATAGAGTATTACGCTATAACGTATGACTACATATTGTATCACTATATGACGAACAACGTCATATACTTTTACGTTATAACGTATAACGGTATATTGCATTACTATATGACGCATAGCGTTATGGAGCATTACGTTACAGCGTATAACGACATATTGCATGACTATGTGACGTATAACGTTATATACTATTGCGTTATAACCTATAACGTTATACTGCATCACTATATGACGTATAACGTTATATATTATTACGGTATAACGTATAACTATATATTGCATCACTATTTGACGTATAACGTTATATACTATTACGTTATAGCGGATAACGATATATTTCATCACTATGTGACGTATAACGTTATATACTATTACGTTATAAGGGATAACGATATATTTCATCACTATGTGACGTATAACGTTATATACTATTACGTTATTACCTATAACGTTATACTGCATCACTATATGACGTATAACGTCAAATACTGTTATAACGTATAACGTTATATTGCATTACTATATGACGTATATCGTTCTGGATTATTACGTTACAACCTATAACGTTATACTGCGTGAATATATGACGTACAACGTTATATACTATTACGTTATAAGGCATAACGATATATTGCATCACTATATGAAGTATAACTTTATATACTATTACGTTATAAGGTATAACGATATATTGCATCACTATATGAAGTATAACCTTAACTATTATTACATTATAAGGTATAACGATATATTGCACCACTATATGACGTATATCGTCATATACTATCACGTTATACCCTATAACGTTGTACTGCATCACTATATGAAGTATATCGTTATATACTATTACGTTATTAGGTATAACGTTATATTGCATCACTATATCACTTATAACGTTATATTGCATCACTATATGTAGTATAACGTTATATACTAGTACGTTATAACGCATAACGTTATATTGCATCACTATATCACTTATAACGTTATATACTATAACGTTATAAGGTATAACGATATATTGCATCACTATAAGAAGTATAACCTTATATACTATTACATCATAAGGTATAACGTTATATTGCATCACTATATCACTTATAACGATATATAGCATTCCTATATGACGTATAACGTTATGAACTATTACGTTATAACCTATAGTGTTATAGAGTACTACCTTATATCGTATAACGATTTATACTATTACTTATAACGCATAACGCTATATTGCATCACTATATCACTTATAACGTTAT
Source organism: Bombus affinis (assembly GCF_024516045.1). Lineage (NCBI taxonomy): Eukaryota > Metazoa > Arthropoda > Insecta > Hymenoptera > Apidae > Bombus > Bombus affinis. The sequence continues at coordinate 41,124 of NW_026109289.1, read as the reverse complement.
ATTGCATCACTATATGATGTATAACATTTATACTATTACGTTATAACTTATAACGGTATATTGCATTACTATATGACGCGTAACGTTATGGTGCATTACGTTACAACGTATAACGACATATTGCATGACTATGTGACGTATAACGTTATATACTATTGCGTTATAACCTGTAACGTTATACTGCATCCCTTTTTGACGTATAACGTTATGTACTATTACGTTATAATTCATAACGTTATATTGCATCACTATATGACGTATAACGTTATATACTATAACGTTATAAGGTATAACGATATATTGCATCACTATAAGAAGTATAACCTTATATACTATTACATCATAAGGTATAACGTTATATTGCATCACTATATCACTTATAACGATATATAGCATTCCTATATGACGTATAACGTTATGAACTATTACGTTATAACCTATAGTGTTATAGAGTACTACCTTATTTCGTATAACGATTTATACTATTACTTATAACGCATAACGCTATATTGCCTCACTATATCACTTATAACGTTATATTGCATCACTATATGATGTATAACATTTATACTATTACGTTATAACTTATAACGTTATATTGCATTACTATATGACGTATAACGTTATGGAGTATTACGTTACAACCTATAACGTTATACTGCGTCACTATATGACGTATAACGTTATATACTATTACGTTACAAGGTATAACAATATATTGCATCACTATATGAAGTATAACCTTATATACTATTACATTACAAGGTATAACGATATATTGCACCACTATATGACGTATAACGTCATATACTATTACGTTATAACCTATAACGTTGTACTGCATCACTATATGACGTATAACGTTATATACCAGTACGTTATAACGCATAACGTTATATTGCATCACTATATCACTTATAACGTTATATAGCATCCCTATATGACCTATAACGTTATGAACTATTACGTTATAACGTATAGCGTTAGAGAGTATTACCTTATATGGTATAACGATTTATACAAGTACTTATAACGCATAACGCTATATTGCATCACTGTATCACTTATAACGTTATACTGCATCACCATATGATGTATAACTTTTATACTATTACGTTATAACTTGTAACGTTATATTGCATCACTCTATGACGTATAACGTTATGGAGTATTACGTTGCAACGTATAACGATATATTGCATCACTATGTGACGTATACCATTATATACTATTACGTTATAACCTATAACGTTGTACTGCGTCACTATATGACGCATAACGTCATATACTGTTATAACGTTTAACGTTATATTGCATTACTATATGACGTATAACGTTATGGAGTATTACGTTACAACCTATAAAGTTATACTGCGTCACTATATGACGTATAACGTTATATACTATTACGTTATAAGATATAATGATATATTGCATCACTATATCACTTATAGCGTTATATTGCATCACTATATGAAGTATAACGTTATATACTAGTACGTTATAACGCATAACGTTATATTGCATCACTATATCACTTATAACGTTATATTGCATCACTGTATCACTTATAACGTTATATTGCATCACTATATCACTTATAACGTTATATTGCACCGCTATATGACGTATAACGTCATATACTACTACGTTATAACCTATAACGTTGTACTGCATCACTATATGACGTATAACGTTATATACTATTACGTTATAAGATATAACGTTATATTGCATCATTATATCACTTATAGCGTTATATTGCATCACTATATGACGTATAACGTTATATACTATTACGTTATAACGTATAGCGATATATTTCATCACTATATCATAATTATGTGACACTATGTGACGGGTAACGTTATATACTATTACGTTATTACCTATAACGTTATACTGCATCACTATATGACGTATAACGTCATATACTGTTATAACGTATAACGTTATATTGCATGACTATATGACGTATAACGTTATGGAGTATTACGTTACAACGTATAACGATATATTGCATCACTATGTGACGTATTACGTTATATACTATTACGTTATAACGCATAACGTTATATTTCATCACTATATCACTTATAACGTTATATTGCACCACTATATGGCGTATAACGTCATATACTATTTCGTTATAACCTATAACGATGTACTGCATCACTATATGACGTATAACGTTATATACTATTACGTTATAAGGTATAACGTTATATTGCACCACTCTATAACTTATAACGTTATATAGCTTCCCTATATGACGTATAACGTTATGAACTATTACGTTATAACCTATAGTGTTATAGAGAATTACCTTATATCGTATAACGATTTTCACTATTACTTATAACGCATAACGCTATATTGCATCACTATATGAAGTATAACCTTATATACTATTACGTTATAAGGTATAACGATATATTGCTTCTCTATATGAGGTATAACCTTATATACTATTACGTTATAAGGTATAACGATATATTGCATCACTATATGAAGTATAACCTTATATACTATTACGTTATAAGGTATAACAATATATTGCACCACTATATGACGTATAACGTCATATAATATTACGTTATAACCTATAACGTTGTACCGCATCACCTTATGACGTATAACGTCATATACTATTACGTTGTAACCTATAACGTTGTACTGCATCACTATATGACGTATAACGTTATATGCTATTACGTTATAAGGTATAACGTTATATTGCATCATTATGTGACGTATAACGTTCTATACTATTACGTTATAATGCATAACGTTATATTGCATCACTATATGACGTGTAACGTTATATACTATTACGTTATAAGATATAACGTTATATTGCTTCACTATATGACGTATAACGTTATGGAGTAGTACGTTTCAACGTATAACGTTATATACTATTACGGTATAACGGATAACGATATATTTATCACTATGTGACGTATAACGTTATATACTTTTACTTTAGAACCTATAACGTTATACTGCGTCACTGTATGACGTATAACGTTATATACTATTACGTTATAAGGTATAACGATATATTGCATTACTACATGAAGTATAACCTTATATACTACTACGTTATAAGGAATAACGATATATTGCTTGACTATATGAAGTATAACCTTATATACTATTACATTATAAGGTATAACGATATATTGCACCACTATATGTCGTATAGCGTCCCATACTATTACGTTATAACCTATAACGTTGTACTGCATCACTATATGACGTATAACGTTATATACTATTACGCTATAAGGTATAACGTTATATTGCAACACTATAACACTTATAACGTTATATTGCATCACTATATGACGTATAAAGTTATGGAGTATTACGTTTTAACGTATAACGTTATATTGCATTACTATATGACGTATAACGTTTTGGAGTATTACGTTACAACGTATAACGATATATTGCATCACTATGTGACGTATAACGTTATATACTATTACGTTATAACCTATAACGTTGTACTACGTCACAATATGACGCATAACGACATATACTGTTACAACCTATAACGTTATACTGCGTCACTATATGACGTATAACGTTATATACTATTACGTTATAAAGTATAACAATATATTGCATCACTATATGAAGTATAACCTTATATACTATTACGCTATAAGGAATAACGTTATATTGCATCACTATATCACTTATAACGTTATATTGCATCACTAAATCACTTATAACGTTATATTGCATCACTATATCACTTATAACGTTTTATTGCATCACTATGTGATGTATAACCTTTATACTATTTCGTTATAACCTATAACGGTATATTGCATCACTATATGACGTATAACGTTATGGAGTATTATGTTTTAACGTATAACATTATATTGCATTTCTATATGGCGCACAACGTTATGGAGTATTACGTTGTAACGTATAACGATATATTGCATCACTATGTGACGTATAACGTTATATACTATTACGTTATAACGCATAACGTTATATTGCATCACTATATCACTTATAACGTTATATTGCACCACTATATGACGTATAGCGTCATATACTATTACGTTATAACCTATAACGTAGTACTGCATCACTATATGACGTATTACGTTATATACTAATACGTTATAAGGTATAACGTTATATTGCATCACTATATCACATATAACGTTATATTGCATTACTATATGACGTATAACGTTATGGAGTATTGCGTTACAACGTATAACGATATATTGCATCACTATGTGGCGTATAACGATATATACTGTTACGTTATAACGCATAACGTTATATTGCATCACTATATCACTTATAACGTTATATTGCATCACTATATGATGTATAACCTTTATAATATTACGTTATAACTTATAACGGTATATTGCATCACTATATGACGTATAACGTTATGGAGTATTATGTTTTAACGTATAAAATTATATTGAATTTCTATATGGCGTATAACGTTATGGAGTATTACGTTGTAACGTATAACGATATATTGCATCACTATGTGACGTATAACGTTATATACTATTACGTTATAACGCATAACGTTATATTGCATCACTATATCACTTATAACGTTATATTGCTTCATTATATGAAGCATAACGTTATATACTAATACGTTATAACGCATAACGTTATATTGCATCACCATATGACGTATAACGTTATGGAGTATTACGTTTTAGCGTATAACGTTATATACTATTACGTTATAACGGATAACGATATATTTCATCACTATGTGACGTATAACATTATATTGCATTACTATATGACGTATAACGTTATGGAGTATTACGTTTTAACGTATAACGTTACATACTATTACGTTATAACGGATAACGATATATTTCATCACTATGTGACGTATAACGTTATATACTATTACGTTAGAACCTATAACGTTATACTGCGTCTCTATATGACGTATAACGATATATACTATTACGATATAAGGTATAACGATATAATGCATCACTATATGAAGTATAACCTTATATGCTATTACGTTATAAGGTATAACGATATATTGCATCACTATATGAAGTATAACCTTATATACTATTACGTTATAAGGTATAACAATATATTGCACCACTATATGACGTATAACGTCATATAATATTACGTTATAACCTATAACGTTGTACCGCATCACTATATGACGTATAACGTTATATACTATTACGTTATAAGGTAATACGTTATATTGCATCACTATATCACTTATAACGTTATATAGCATCCCTATATGACGTATAACTTTATGAACTATTACGATATAACTTATAACGTTGTACTGCATCACTATATGACGTATAACGTTATATACTATTACGTTATAAGATATAACGTTATATTGCATTACTATATGACGTATAACGTTATGGAGTATTGCGTTACAACGTATAACGTTATATTGCATTACTATATGACGTATAACGTTATGGCGTATTGCGTTACAACGTATAACGATATATTGCATCACTATGTGACGTATAACGATATATACTATTACGTTATAACGCATAACGTTATATTGCATCACTATATCACTTATAACGTTATATTGCACCACTATATGACGTATAACGTCATATACTATTACGTTGTAACCTATAACGTTGTACTGCATCACTATATGACGTATAACGTTATATACTATTACGTTATAAGGTATAACGTTATATTGCATCATTATGTGACGTATAACGTCATATACTATTACGTTATAAGGAATAAAGTTATATTGCATCACTATATCACTTATAACGATATATAGCATCCCTATATGACGTATAACGTTATGAACCATTACGTTATAACGTATAGCGTTATATTGCATCACTATATCACTTATAACGTTATATTGCATTACTATATGACGTATATCGTTATGGAGTATTACGTTACAACGTATAACGATATATTGCATCACTATGTGGCGTATAACAATATATACTATTACGTTATAACGCATAACGTTATATTGCATCACTATATCACTCATAACGTTATATTGCTCCACTATATGAAGTATAACGTCATATACTATTACGTTGTAACCTATAACGTTATATTGCATCATTATGTGACGTATAACGTCATATACTATTACGTTATAAGGAATAAAGTTATATTGCATCACTATATCACTTATAACGATATATAGCATCCCTATATGACGTATAACGTTATGAACCATTACGTTATAACGTATAGCGTTATATTGCATCACTATATCACTTATAACGTTATATTGCATTACTATATGACGTATATCGTTATGGAGTATTACGTTACAACGTATAACGATATATTGCATCACTATGTGACGTATAACGATATATACTATTACGTTACAACGCATAACGTTATATTGCGTCACTATATCACTTATAACGTTATATTGCTCCACTATATGACGTATAACGTCATATACTATTACGTTGTAACCTATAACGTTGTACTGCATCACTATATGACGTATAACGTTATATACTATTACGTTATAAGGTATAACGTTATATTGCATCATTATGTGACGTATAACGTCATATTCTATTACGTTACATCCAATAACGTTATACTGCATCACTATATGACGTATAACGTTATATACTATTACGTTATAAGGAATAAAGTTATATTGCATCACTATATCACTTATAACGATATATAGCATCCCTATATGACGTATAACGTTATGAACTATTACGTTATAACGCATAGCGTTATATTGCATCACTATATCACTTGTAACGTTATATTGCATCACTATATCACTTATAACGTTATATTGCATTACTATATGACGTATATCGTTATGCAGTATTACGTTACAACGAATAACGATATATTGCATCACTATGTGGCGTATAACAATATATACTATTACGTTATAACGCATAACGTTATATTGCATCACTATATCACTCATAACGTTATATTGCACCACTATATGAAGTATAACGTCATATACTATTACGTTGTAACCTATAACGTTGTACTGCATCACTATATGACGTATAACGTTATATACTATTACGTTATAAGGTATAACGTTATATTGCATCATTATGTGACGTATAACGTCATATACTATTACGTTATAAGGAATAAAGTTATATTGCATCACTATATCACTTATAACGATATATAGCATCCCTATATGACGTATAACGTTATGAACCATTACGTTATAACGTATAGCGTTATATTGCATCACTATATCACTTATAACGTTATATTGCATTACTATATGACGTATATCGTTATGGAGTATTACGTTACAACGTATAACGATATATTGCATCACTATGTGGCGTATAACAATATATACTATTACGTTATAGCGCATAACGTTATATTGCATCACTATATCACTCATAACGTTATATTGCTCCACTATATGAAGTATAACGTCATATACTATTACGTTGTAACCTATAACGTTATATTGCATCATTATGTGACGTATAACGTCATATACTATTACGTTATAAGGAATAAAGTTATATTGCATCACTATATCACTTATAACGATATATAGCATCCCTATATGACGTATAACGTTATGAACCATTACGTTATAACGTATAGCGTTATATTGCATCACTATATCACTTATAACGTTATATTGCATTACTATATGACGTATATCGTTATGGAGTATTACGTTACAACGTATAACGATATATTGCATCACTATGTGACGTATAACGATATATACTATTACGTTACAACGCATAACGTTATATTGCGTCACTATATCACTTATAACGTTATATTGCTCCACTATATGACGTATAACGTCATATACTATTACGTTGTAACCTATAACGTTGTACTGCATCACTATATGACGTATAACGTTATATACTATTACGTTATAAGGTATAACGTTATATTGCATCATTATGTGACGTATAACGTCATATTCTATTACGTTACATCCAATAACGTTATACTGCATCACTATATGACGTATAACGTTATATACTATTACGTTATAAGGAATAAAGTTATATTGCATCACTATATCACTTATAACGATATATAGCATCCCTATATGACGTATAACGTTATGAACTATTACGTTATAACGCATAGCGTTATATTGCATCACTATATCACTTGTAACGTTATATTGCATCACTATATCACTTATAACGTTATATTGCATTACTATATGACGTATATCGTTATGCAGTATTACGTTACAACGAATAACGATATATTGCATCACTATGTGGCGTATAACAATATATACTATTACGTTATAACGCATAACGTTATATTGCATCACTATATCACTCATAACGTTATATTGCACCACTATATGAAGTATAACGTCATATACTATTACGTTGTAACCTATAACGTTGTACTGCATCACTATATGACGTATAACGTTATATACTATTACGTTATAATATATAACGTTATATTGCATCACTATATGACGTATAACGTTATATACTATTACGTTTTAACGTATAGCGATATATTTCATCACTATATCATAACTATGTGACACTATGTGACGGATAACGTTATATACTATTACGTTATTACCTATAACGTTATACTGCATCACTATATGACGTATAACGTCATATACTGTTATAACGTATAACGTTATATTGCATGACTATATGACGTATAACGTTATGGAGTATTACGTTACAACGTATAACGATATATTGCATCACTATGTGACATATAACGTTATATGCTATTACGTTATAAGTTATAACGTTATGTTGCATCACTATATCACTTATAACGTTATATTGCACCACTATATGGCGTATAACGTCATATACTATTACGTTATTATATAACGATGTACTGCATCACTATATGACGTATAACGTTATATACTATTACGTTATAAGGTATAACGTTATATTGCATCACTATTAAACTTATAACGTTATATAGCATCCCTATATGTCGTATAACGTTATGAACTATTACGTTATAGCCTATAGTGTTATAGAGTATTACCTTATATCGTATAACGATTTTCACTATTACTTATAACGCATAACGCTATATTGCATCACTATATGAAGTATAACCTTATATACTATTACGTGATAAGGTATAACGATATATTACTTCACTATATGAAGTATAACCTTATATACTATTACGTTATAAGGTATAACGATATATTGCACCACTATATGACGTATAACGTTATATTCTATTACGTTACAACCAATAACGTTATACTGCGTCACTATATGACGTATAACGTTATATAGTATTACGTTATAAGGAATAACATTATATTGCATCACTATATCACTTATAACGTTATATAGCATCCCTATATGACGTATAACGTTATGAACTATTACTTTATAACGTATAGCGTTATATTGCATCACTATATCACTTATAACGTTATATTGCATCACTATATCACATATAACGTTATATTGCATTACTATATGACGTATAACGTTATGGAGTATTGCGTTACAACGTATAACGATATATTGCATCACTATGTGGCGTATAACGATATATACTGTTACGTTATAACGCATAACGTTATATTGCATCACTATATCACTTATAACGTTATATTTCATCACTATATGATGTATAACCTTTATAATATTACGTTATAACTTATAACGGTATATTGCATCACTATATGACGTATAACGTTATGGAGTATTATGTTTTAACGTATAAAATTATATTGAATTTCTATATGGCGTATAACGTTATGGAGTATTACGTTGTAACGTATAACGATATGTTGCATCACTATGTGACGTATAACGTTATATACTATTACGTTATAACGCATAACGTTATATTGCATCACTATATCACTTATAACGTTATATTGCATCACTACATGACGTATAGCGTCATATACTATTACGTTATAACCTATAACGTAGTACTGCATCACTATATGACGTATTACGTTATATACTAATACGTTAGAAGGTATAACGTTATATTGCATCACTATATCACTTATAACGTTATATTGCTTCATTATATGAAGCATAACGTTATATACTAATACGTTATAACGCATAACGTTATATTGCATCACCATATGACGTATAACGTTATGGAGTATTACGTTTTAGCGTATAACGTTATATACTATTACGTTATAACGGATAACGATATATTTCATCACTATGTGACGTATAACGTTATATTGCATTACTATATGACGTATAACGTTATGGAGTATTACGTTTTAACGTATAACGTTACATACTATTACGTTATAACGGATAACGATATATTTCATCACTATGTGACGTATAACGTTATATACTATTACGTTAGAACCTATAACGTTATACTGCGTCTCTATATGACGTATAACGATATATACTATTACGATATAAGGTATAACGATATAATGCATCACTATATGAAGTATAACCTTATATGCTATTACGTTATAAGGTATAACGATATATTTCATCACTATATGAAGTATAACCTTATATACTATTACGTTATAAGGTATAACAATATATTGCACCACTATATGACGTATAACGTCATATAATATTACGTTATAACCTATAACGTTGTACCGCATCACTATATGACGTATAACGTTATATACTATTACGGTATAACGGATAACGATATATTTATCACTATGTGACGTATAACGTTATATACTATTACTTTGGAACCTATAACGTTATACTGCGTCACTGTATGACGTATAACGTTATATACTACTACGTTATAAGGTATAACGATATATTGCTTGGCTATATGAAGTATAACCTTATATACTATTACATTATAAGGTATAGCGGTATATTGCACCACTATATGTCGTATAGTGTCCCATACTATTACGTTATAACCTATAACGTTGTACTGCATCACTATATGACGTATAACGTTATATACTATTACGTTATAAGATATTACGTTAAATTGCAACACTATATCACTTATAACGTTATATTGCATCACTATATGACGCATAAAGTTATGGAGTATTACGTTTTAACGTATAACGTTATATTGCATTACTATATGACGTATAACGTTTTGGAGTATTACGTTACAACGTATAACGATATATTGCATCACTATGTGACGTATAACGTTATATACTATTACGTTATAACCTATAACGTTGTACTGCGTCACAATATGACGCATAACGACATATACGGTTATAACGTATAACGTTATATTGCATTACTATATGACGTATAACATTATGGAGTATTACGTTACAACCTATAACGTTATACTGCGTCACTATATGACGTATAACGTTATATACTATTACGTTATAAGGTATAACAATATATTGCATCACTATATGAAGTATAACCTTATATACTATTACGTTATAAGGTATAACGTTATATTGCTTCACTATATGAAGTATAACCTTATATACTACTACATTATATGGTATAACGATATATTGCACCACTATATGACGTATAACGTCATATACTATTACGTTATAACCTATAACGTTGTACTGCATCACTATATGACGTATGACGTCATATACTATTACATTATAACGTAGAACGTTATGGAGGATTACCTTATAACTTATAACGATTTATACTATTATGTTATAACGCATAACGCTATATTGTATCACTATATCACTTATAACGTTATATTGCATCACTATATGAAGTATAACCTTATATACTATTACGTTATAAGGTATAGCGATATATTGCATCACTATATGGAGTATAACCTTATATACTATTACGTTATAAGGTATAACGATATATCGCACCACTTTATGACGTATAACGTCATATACTTTTACGTTACAACCAATAACGTTATACTGCTTCACTATATGACGTATAACGTTATATACTATTACGTTATAAGGTATAACGTTATATTGCATCACTATGTCACTTATACCGTTATATAGCACCACTATATGACGTATAACGTCATATACTATTACGTTGTAACCTATAACGTTGTACTGCATCACTATATGACGTATAACGTTATATACTATTACGTTATAACGGATAACGATATATTTCATCACTATGTGACGTATAACGTTATATAGTATTACGTTAGAACCTATAACGTTGTACTGCATCACTATATGACGTATAACGTTATATACTATTACGTTATGAGATATAACGATATATTGCATCACTATATCACTTATAGCGTTATATTGCATCTCTATATGAAGTATAACGTTATATACTAGTACGTTATAACGCATAACGTTATATTGCATCACTATATCACTTATAACGTTATATTGCATCACTATATCACTTATAACGTTATATTGCATCACTATATGACGCATAACGTCATATACTATTACATTATAACTTATAACGTTATAGAGTATTACACTATAACGTATGACTACATATTGCATCACTATATGACGAATAACGTCATATACTTTTACGTTATAACGTATAACGGTATATTGCATTACTATATGACGCATAACGTTATGGAGCATTACGTTACAACGTATAACGACATATCACATGACTATGTGACGTATAACGTTATATACTATTGCGTTATAACCTATAACGTTATACTGCATCACTATATGACGTATAACGTTATATACTATTACGTTATAACGTATAACGGTATATTGCATCACTATTTGTCGTATAACGTTATATACTATTACGTTATAATGCATAACGTTATATTGCATCACTATATGGAGTATAACGTTATATACTATTACGTTATAAGATATAACGATATATTGCATCACTATATGAAGTATAACCTTATATACTATTACATTATATGGTATAACGATATATTGCACCACTATATGACGCATAACGTCATATACTATTACGTTATAACCTATAACGTTGTACTGCATCACTATATGACGTATAACGTCATATACTATTACATTATAACGTATAACGTTATGGAGTATTACCTTATAACTTATAACGATTTATACTATTATGTTATAACGCATAACGCTATATTGCATCACTATATCACTTATAACGTTTTATTGCATCACTATATGAAGTATAACCTTATATACTATTACGTTATAAGGTATAACGATATATTGCATCACTATATGGAGTATAACCTTATATACTATTACGTTATAAGGTATAACGATATATTGCACCACTTTATGACGTATAACGTCATATACTATTACCTTACAACCAATAACGTTATACTGCGTCACTATATGACGTATAATGTTATATACTATTACGTTATAAGGTATAAAGTTATATTGCATCACTACATCACTTATACCGTTATATAGCACCACTATATGACGTATAACGTCATATACTATTACGTTGTAACCTATAACGTTGTACTGCATCACTATATGACGTATAACGTTATATGCTATTACGTTATAAGGTATAACGTTATATTGCATCATTATGTGACGTATAACGTTCTATACTATTACGTTATAATGCATAACGTTATAGTGCATCACTATATGACGTATAACGTTATATACTTATACGTTATAACGTATAGCGTTATATTGCATCACTATATCACTTACAACGTTATATTGCATCACTATATCACTTATAACGTTATATAGCATCCCTATATGACGTATAACGTTATGAACTATTACGTTATAACGTATAGCGTTATAGAGTATTACCTTATATCGTATAACGATTTATACTATTACGTTATAACGCATTACGTTATATTTCATCACTATATCACTTATAACGTTATATTGCATCACTAAATCACTTATAACGTTATATTGCATCACTATATCACTTATAACGTTATATTGCATCACTATATGACGTATAACGTTATGGAGTATTACGTTACAAGCTATAACGTTATACTGCGTCACTATATGACGTATAATGTTATATACTATTACGTTATAAGGTATAACAATATATTGCATCACTATATGAAGTATAACCTTATATACGATTACGTTATAAGGTATAACGTTATATTGCTTCACTATATGAAGTATAACATTACATACTATTACATTATACGGTATAACGATATATTGCACCACTATATGACGTATAACGTCATATACTATTACGTTATAACCTATAACGTTGTATTGCATCACTATATGACGTATAACGTCATATACTATTACATTATAACGTATAACGTTGTGGAGTATTACCTTATAACTTATAACGATTTATACTATTATGTTATAACGCATAACGCTATATTGCATCACTATATCACTTCTAACGTTATATTGCATCACTATATGAAGTATAACCTTATATATTATTACGTTATAAGGTATAACGATATATTGCATCACTATAAGGAGTATAACCTTATATACTATTACGTTATAAGGTATAACGATATATGGCACCACTTTATGACGTGTAACGTCATATACTATTACGTTGTAACCTATAACGTTGTACTGCATCACTATATGACGTATAAACGATATATACTATTACGTTATAAGATATAACGATATATTGCATCACTATATCACTTATAGCGTTATATTGCATCACTATATGAAGTATAACGTTATATACTAGTACGTTATAACGCATAACGTTATATTGCATCACTATATCACTTATAACGTTATATTGCATCACTATATCACTTATAACGTTATATTGCATCACTATATCACTTATAACGTTATATTGCACCGCTATATGACGTATAACGTCATATACTACTACGTTATAACCTATAACGTTGTACTGCATCACTATATGACGTATAACGTTATATACTATTACGTTATAACGTATAGCGATATATTTCATCACTATATCATAACTATGTGACACTATGTGACGGGAAACGTTATATACTATTACGTTATTACCTATAACGTTATACTGCATCACTATATGACGTATAACGTCATATACTGTTATGACGTATAACGTTATATTGCATGACTATATGACGTATAACGTTATGGAGTATTACGTTACATCGTATAACGATATATTGCATCACTATGTGACGTATAACGTTATATACTATTACGTTATAACGCATAACGTTATATTGCATCACTATATCACTTATAACGTTATATTGCACCACTATATGGCGTATAACGTCATATACTATTTCGTTATAACCTATAACGATGTACTGCATCACTATATGACGTATAACGTTATATACTATTACGTTATAAGGTATAACGTTATATTGCATCATTATGTGACGTATAACGTTCTATACTATTACGTTATAACGCATTACGTTATATTGCATCACTATATCACTTACAACGTTATATTGCATCACTATATCACTTATAACGTTATATTGCAACACTATAACACTTATAACGTTATATTGCATCACTATATGACGTATAAAGTTATGGAGTATTACGTTTTAACGTATAACGTTATATTGCATTACTATATGACGTATAACGTCATATACTATTTCGTTATAACCTAAAACGTTATACTGCGTCACTATATGACGTATAACGTTATATACTATTACGTTATAAAGTATAACAATATATTGCATCACTATATGATGTATAACCTTATATACTATTACGTTATAAGGAATAACGTTATATTGCATCACTATATCACTTATAACGTTATATAGCATCCCTATATGACGTATAACGTTATGAACTATTACGTTATAACGTATAGCGTTATAGAGTATTACCTTATATCGTATAACGATATATACTATTACGTTATAACGCATTACGTTATATTGCATCACTATATCACTTATAACGTTATATTGCATCACGAAATCACTTATAACGTTATATTGCATCACTATATCACTTATAACGTTATATTGCATCACTATGTGATGTATAACCTTTATACTATTTCGTTATAACTTATAACGGTATATTGCATCACTATATGACGTATAACGTTATGGAGTATTATGTTTTAACGTATAACATCATATTGCATTTCTATATGGCGTATAACGTTATGGAGTATTACGCTGTAACGTATAACGATATATTGCATCACTATGTGACGTATAACGTTATATACTATTACGTTATAACGCATAACGTTATATTGCATCACTATATCACTTATAACGTTATATTGCACCACTATATGACGTATAGCGTCATATACTATTACGTTATAACCTATAACGTTGTACTGCATCACTATATGACGTATAACGTTATATACTATTACGTTATAAGGTATAACGTTATATTGCATCACTATATCACTTATAACGTTATACTGCTTCACTATATGAAGCATAACGTTATATTGTATTAGTACGTTATAACGCATAACGTTATATTGCATCACCATATGACGTATAACGTTATGGAGTATTACGTATTAACGTATAACGTTATGGAGTATTACGTATTAACGTATAACGTTATATACTATTACGTTATAACGGATAACGATATATTTCATCACTATGAGACGTATAACGTTATATTGCATTACTATATGACGTATAACGCTATGGAGTATTACGTTTTAACGTATAACGTTATATACTATTACGTTATAACGGATAACGATATATTTCATCACTATGTGACGCATGGCGTTATATACTATTACGTTAGAACCTATAACGTTATACTGCGTCTCTATATGACGTATAACGATATATACTATTACGATATAAGGTATAACGATATAATGCATCACTATATGAAGTATACCCTTATATACTATTACGTTATAAGGTATAACAATATATTGCACCACTATATGACCTATAACGTCATATAATATTACGTTGTAACCTATAACGTTGTACCGCATCACTATATGACGTATAACGTTATATACTATTGCGTTATAAGGTGATACGTTATATTGCATCACTATATCACTTATAACGTTATATAGTATCCCTATATGACGTATAATGTTATGAACTATTACGTTATAACCTATAACGTTGTACTGCATCCCTATATGACGTATAACGTTATGAACTATTACGTTATAACGTATAGCGTTATAGAGTATTACCTTATATCGTATAACGATTTATACTATTACGTTATAACGCATTACGTTATATTTCATCACTATATCACTTATAACGTTATATTGCATCACTAAATCACTTATAACGTTATATTGCATCACTATATCACTTATAACGTTATATTGCATCACTATATGACGTATAACGTTATGGAGTATTACGTTACAAGCTATAACGTTGTACTGCATCCCTATATGACGTATAACGTTATGAACTATTACGTTATAACGAATAGCGTTATAGAGTATTACCTTATATCGTATAACGATTTATACTATTACGTTATAACCTATAACGTTGTATTGCATCACTATATGACGTATAACGTCATATACTATTACATTATAACGTATAACGTTGTGGAGTATTACCTTATAACTTATAACGATTTATACTATTATGTTATAACGCATAACGCTATATTGCATCACTATATCACTTCTAACGTTATATTGCATCACTATATGAAGTATAACCTTATATATTATTACGTTATAAGGTATAACGATATATTGCATCACTATAAGGAGTATAACCTTATATACTATTACGTTATAAGGTATAACGATATATGGCACCACTTTATGACGTGTAACGTCATATACTATTACGTTGTAACCTATAACGTTGTACTGCATCACTATATGACGTATAACGATATATACTATTACGTTATAAGATATAACGATATATTGCATCACTATATCACTTATAGCGTTATATTGCATCACTATATGAAGTATAACGTTATATACTAGTACGTTATAACGCATAACGTTATATTGCATCACTATATCACTTATAACGTTATATTGCATCACTATATCACTTATAACGTTATATTGCATCACTATATCACTTATAACGTTATATTGCACCGCTATATGACGTATAACGTCATATACTACTACGTTATAACCTATAACGTTGTACTGCATCACTATATGACGTATAACGTTATATACTATTACGTTATAACGTATAGCGATATATTTCATCACTATATCATAACTATGTGACACTATGTGACGGGAAACGTTATATACTATTACGTTATTACCTATAACGTTATACTGCATCACTATATGACGTATAACGTCATATACTGTTATGACGTATAACGTTATATTGCATGACTATATGACGTATAACGTTATGGAGTATTACGTTACATCGTATAACGATATATTGCATCACTATGTGACGTATAACGTTATATACCATTACGTTATAACGCATAACGTTATATTGCATCACTATATCACTTATAACGTTATATTGCACCACTATATGGCGTATAACGTCATATACTATTTCGTTATAACCTATAACGATGTACTGCATCACTATATGACGTATAACGTTATATACTATTACGTTATAAGGTATAACGTTATATTGCATCATTATGTGACGTATAACGTTCTATACTATTACGTTATAACGCATTACGTTATATTGCATCACTATATCACTTACAACGTTATATTGCATCACTATATCACTTATAACGTTATATTGCAACACTATAACACTTATAACGTTATATTGCATCACTATATGACGTATAAAGTTATGGAGTATTACGTTTTAACGTATAACGTTATATTGCATTACTATATGACGTATAACGTCATATACTATTTCGTTATAACCTAAAACGTTATACTGCGTCACTATATGAACGTATAACGTTATATACTATTACGTTATAAAGTATAACAATATATTGCATCACTATATGAAGTATAACCTTATATACTATTACGTTATAAGGAATAACGTTATATTGCATCACTATATCACTTATAACGTTATATAGCATCCCTATATGACGTATAACGTTATGAACTATTACGTTATAACGTATAGCGTTATAGAGTATTACCTTATATCGTATAACGATATATACTATTACGTTATAACGCATTACGTTATATTGCATCACTATATCACTTATAACGTTATATTGCATCACGAAATCACTTATAACGTTATATTGCATCACTATATCACTTATAACGTTATATTGCATCACTATGTGATGTATAACCTTTATACTATTTCGTTATAACTTATAACGGTATATTGCATCACTATATGACGTATAACGTTATGGAGTATTATGTTTTAACGTATAACATCATATTGCATTTCTATATGGCGTATAACGTTATGGAGTATTACGCTGTAACGTATAACGATATATTGCATCACTATGTGACGTATAACGTTATATACTATTACGTTATAACGCATAACGTTATATTGCATCACTATATCACTTATAACGTTATATTGCACCACTATATGACGTATAGCGTCATATACTATTACGTTATAACCTATAACGTTGTACTGCATCACTATATGACGTATAACGTTATATACTATTACGTTATAAGGTATAACGTTATATTGCATCACTATATCACTTATAACGTTATACTGCTTCACTATATGAAGCATAACGTTATATTGTATTAGTACGTTATAACGCATAACGTTATATTGCATCACCATATGACGTATAACGTTATGGAGTATTACGTATTAACGTATAACGTTATGGAGTATTACGTATTAACGTATAACGTTATATACTATTACGTTATAACGGATAACGATATATTTCATCACTATGAGACGTATAACGTTATATTGCATTACTATATGACGTATAACGCTATGGAGTATTACGTTTTAACGTATAACGTTATATACTATTACGTTATAACGGATAACGATATATTTCATCACTATGTGACGTATGGCGTTATATACTATTACGTTAGAACCTATAACGTTATACTGCGTCTCTATATGACGTATAACGATATATACTATTACGATATAAGGTATAACGATATAATGCATCACTATATGAAGTATACCCTTATATACTATTACGTTATAAGGTATAACAATATATTGCACCACTATATGACCTATAACGTCATATAATATTACGTTGTAACCTATAACGTTGTACCGCATCACTATATGACGTATAACGTTATATACTATTACGTTATAAGATATAACGTTATATTGCATCACTATATCACTTATAGCGTTATATTGCATCACTATATGAAGTATAACGTTATATACTAGTACGTTATAACGCATAACGTTATATTGCATCACTATATCATAACTATGTGACACTATGTGACGGATGACGTTATATACTATTACGTTATTACCTATAACGTTATACTGCATCACTATATGACGTATAACGTCATATACTGTTATAACGTATAACGTTATATTGCATGACTATATGACGTATAACGTTATGGAGTATTACGTTACAACGTATAACGATACATTGCATCACTATGTGGCGTATAACGATATATATTATTACGTTATAAGGAATAACGTTATATTGCATCACTATCTCACTTATCACGATATATAGCATCCCTATATGACGTATAACGTTATGAACTATTACGTTATAACGTATAGCGTTGTAGAGTATTACCTTATATCGTATAACGATTTAAACTATTACGTTATAACGCATAACGTTATATTGCATCACTATATCACTTATAACGTTATATTGCACCACTATATGACGTATAACGTCATATACTATTACGTTGTAACCTATAACGTTGTACTGCGTCACTATATGTCGTGTAACGTTATATACTATTATGTTATAAGGTATAACGTTATATTGCATCACTATATGACGTATAACGTTATGGAGTATTACGTTTCAACGTATAACGTTATATACTATTACGGTATAACGGATAACGATATATTTATCACTATGTGACGTATAACGTTATATACTATTACTTTAGAACCTATAACGTTATACTGCGTCACTGTATGACGTATAACGTTATATACTATTACGTTATAAGGTATAACGATATATTGCATTACTATATGAAGTATAACCATATATACTACTACGTTATAAGGTATAACGATATATTGCTTGGCTATATGAAGTACAACCTTATATACTATTACATTATAAGGTATAGCGATATATTGCACCACTATATGTCGTATAGTGTCCCATACTATTACGTTATAACCTATAACGTTGTACTGCATCACTATATGACGTATAACGTTATATACTATTACGCTATAAGATATTACGTTAAATTGCAACACTATATCACTTATAACGTTATATTGCATCACTATATGACGCATAAAGTTATGGAGTATTACGTTTTAACGTATAACGTCATATTGCATTACTATATCACGTATAACGTTTTGGAGTATTACGTTACAACTTATAACGATATATTGCATCACTATGTGACGTATAACGTTATATACTATTACGTTATAACCTATAACGTTGTACTGCGTCACAATATGACGCATAACGACATATACGGTTATAACGTATAACGTTATATTGCATTACTATATGACGTATAACGTTATGGAGTATTACGTTACAACCTATAACGTTATACTGCGTCACTATATGACGTATAACGTTATATACTATTACATTATATGGTATAACGATATATTGCACCACTATATGACGTATAACGTCATATACTATTACGTTATAACCTATAACGTTGTACTGCATCACTATATGACGTATAACGTCATATACTATTACATTATAACGTAGAACGTTATGGAGTATTACCTTATAACTTATAACGATTTATACTATTATGTTAGAACGCATAACGCTATATTGCATCACTATATCACTTATAACGTTATATTGCATCACTATATGAAGTATAACCTTATATACTATTACGTTATAAGGTATAACGATATATTGCATCACTATATGGAGTATAACCTTATATACTATTACGTTATAAGGTATAACGATATATCGCACCATTTTATGACGTATAACGTCATATACTTTTACGTTACAACCAATAACGTTATACTGCGTCACTATATGACGTATAACGTTATCTACTATTACGTTATAAGGTATAACGTTATATTGCATCACTATATCACTTATACCGTTATATAGCACCACTATATGTCGTATAACGTCATATACTATTACGTTGTAACCTATAACGTTGTACTGCATCACTATATGACGTATAACGTTATATGCTATTACGTTATAAGGTATAACGTTATATTGCATCATTATGTGACGTATAACGTTCTATACTATTACGTTATAATGCATAACGTTATATTGCATCACTATATGACGTATAACGTTATATACTATTACGTTATAAGGTATAGCGTTATATTGCATCACTATATCACTTACAACGTTATATTGCATCACTATATCACTTATAACGTTATATTGCATCACTAAATCACTTATAACGTTATTTTGCATCACTATATCACTTATAACGTTATATTGCATCACTCTATGATGTATAACCTTTATACTATTACGTTATAACTTATAACGGTATATTGCATCACTATATGACGTATAACGTTATGGAGTATTATGTTTTAACGTATAACATTATATTGCATTTCTATATGGCGTATAACGTTATGGAGTATTACGTTGTAACGTATAACGATATATTGCATCACTATGTGACGTATAACGTTATATACTATTACGTTATAACGCATAACGTTATATACTATTACGTTATAACGCATAACGTTATATACTATTACGTTATAACGCATAACGTTATATTGCATCACTATATCACTTATAACGTTATATTGCACCACTATATGACGTATAACGTTATATACTATTACGTTATAAGGTATAGCGTTATATTGCATCACTATATCACTTACAACGTTATATTGCATCACTATATCACTTATAACGTTATATGGCATTACTATATAACGTATAACGTTATGGAGTATTACGTTATAACCTATAGTGCTATAGAGTATTACCTTATATCGTATAACGATTTTCACTATTACTTATACCGCATAACGCTATATTGCATTACTATATGAAGTATAACCTTATATACTATTACGTTATAAGGAATAACGTTATATTGCATCACTATATCACTTATAACGTTATATAGCATCCCTATATGACGTATAACGTTATGGAGTATTATGTTTTAACGTATAACATTATATTGCATTTCTATATGGCGTATAACGCTATGGAGTATTACGTTTTAACGTATAACGTCATATTGCATTACTATATGACGTATAACGTTATATAGTATTACGTTAGAACCTATAACGTTGTACTGCATCACTATATGACGTATAACGTTATATACTATTACGTTATGAGATATAACGTTATATTGCATCACTATATCACTTATAGCGTTATATTGCATCACTATATGAAGTATAACGTTATATACTAGTACGTTATAACGCATAACGTTATATTGCATCACTATATCACTTATAACGTTATATTGCATCACTATATCACTTATAACGTTATATTGCATCACTATATGACGCATAACGTCATATACTATTACATTATAACTTATAACGTTATAGAGTATTACACAGTAACGTATGACTACATATTGCATCACTATATGACGAATAACGTCATACACTTTTACGTTATAACGTATAACGGTATATTGCATTACTATATGACGCATAACGTTATGGAGCATTACGTTACAACGAATAACGACATATCACATGACTATGTGACGTATAACGTTATATACTATTGCGTTATAACCTATAACGTTATACTGCATCACTATATGACGTATAACGTTATATACTATTAAGTTATATCGTATAACGATATATTGCATCACTATTTGTCGTATAACGTTATATACTATTACGGTATAATGCGTAACGTTATATTGCATCACTATATGGAGTATAACGTTATATACTATTACGTTATAAGATATAACGATATATTGCATCACTATATGAAGTATAACCTTATATACTATTACATTATATGGTATAACGATATATTGCACCACTATATGACGTATAACGTCATATACTATTACGTTATAACCTATAACGTTGTACTGCATCACTATATGACGTATAACGTCATATACTATTACATTATAACGTATAACGTTATGGAGTATTACCTTATAACTTATAACGATTTATACTATTATGTTATAACGCATAACGCTATATTGCATCACTATATCACTTATAACGTTATATTGCATCACTATATGAGGTATAACCTTATATACTATTACGTTATAAGGTATAACGATATATTGCATCACTATATGACGTATAACGTTATATACTATTACGTTATAAGGTATAGCGTTATATTGCGTCACTATATCACTTACAACGTTATATTGCATCACTATATCACTTATAACGTTATATGGCATCACTAAATCACTTATAACGTTATTTTGCATCACTATATCACTTATAACGTTATATTGCATCACTATATGATGTATAACCTTTATACTATTACGTTATAACTTATAACGGTATATTGCATCACTATATGACGTATAACGTTATGGAGTATTATGTTTTAACGTATAACATTATATTGCATTTGTATATGGCGTATAGCGTTATGGAGTATTACGTTGTAACGTATAACGATATATTGCATCACTATATGACGTATAACGTTATATACTATTACGATATAACGCATAACGTTATATACTATTACGTTATAACGCATAACGTTATATTGCATCACTATATCACTTATAACGTTATATTGCACCACTATATGACGTATAACGTTATATACTATTACGTTATAAGGTATAGCGTTATATTGCATCACTATATCACTTACAACGTTATATTGCATCACTATATCACTTATAACGTTATATGGCACTACTATATAACGTATAACGTTATGGAGTATTACGTTATAACCTATAGTGTTATAGAGTATTACCTTATATCGTATAACCATTTTCACTATTACTTATAACGCATAACGCTATATTGCATCACTATATGAAGTATAACCTTATATACTATTACGTTATAAGGAATAACGTTATATTGCATCACTATATCACTTATAACGTTATATAGCATCCCTATATGACGTATAACGTTATGAACTATTACGTTATAACGTATAGCGTTATAGAGTATTACCTTATATCGTATAACGGTTTATACTATTACGTTATAACGCATTACGTTATATTGCATCACTATATCACTTATAACGTTATATTGCACCACTATATGGCGTATAACGTCATATACTATTACGTTGTAACCTATAACGTTGTACTGCATCGCTATATGACGTATAACGTTATATGCTATTACGTTATAATGTATAACGTTATATTGCATCATTATGTGACGTATAACGTTCTATACTATTACGTTATAATGCATAACGTTATATTGCATCACTATATGACGTATAACGTTATGTACTATTACGTTATAAGGTATAGCGTTATATTGCATCACTATATCACTTACAACGTTATATTGCATCACTATATCACTTATAACGTTATATTGCATCACTAAATCACTTATAACGTTATTTTGCATCACTATATCACTTATAACGTTATATTGCATCGCTATATGATGTATAACCTTTATACTATTACGTTATAACTTATAACGGTATATTGCATCACTATATGACGTATAACGTTATGGAGTATTATGTTTTAACGTATAACATTATATTGCATTTCTATATGGCGTATAGCGTTATGGAGTATTACGTTGTAACGTATAACGATATATTGCATCACTATGTGACGTATAACGTTATATACTATTACGTTATAACGCATAACGTTATATACTATTACGTTATAACGCATAACGTTATATTGCACCACTATATCACTTATAACGTTATATACTATTACGTTATAGGGTATAGCGTTATATTGCATCACTATATCGCTTACAACGTTATATTGCATCACTATATCACTTATAACGTTATATGGCATTACTATATAACGTATAACGTTATGGAGTATTACGCTATAACCTATAGTGTTATAGAGTATTACCTTATATCGTATAACGATTTTCACTATTACTTATAACGCATAACGCTATATTGCATCACTATATGAAGTATAACCTTATATACTATTACGTTATAAGGAATAACGTTATATTGCATCACTATGTCACTTATAACGTTATATTGCATTACTATATGACGTATAACGTTATGGAGTATTGCGTTACAACGTATAACGATATATTGCATCACTATGTGGCGTATAACGATATATACTATTACGTTATAACGCATAACGTTATATTGCATCACTATATCACTTATAACGTTTTATTGCACCACTATATGACGTATAACGTCATATACTATTACGTTGTAACCTATAACGTTGTACTGCATCACTATATGACGTATAACGTTATATGCTATTACGTTATAAGGTATAACGTTATATTGCATCATTATGTCACGTATAACGTTCTATACTATTACGTTGTAACGCATAACGTTATATTGCATCACTATATGACGTGTAACGTTATATACTATTACGTTATAAGGTATAACGTTATATTGCATCACTATATGACGTATAACGTTATGGAGTATTACGTTTCAACGTATAACGTTATATACTATTACGGTATAACGGATAACGATATATTTATCACTATGTGACGTATAACGTTATATACTATTACTTTAGAACCTATAACGTTATAGTGCGTCACTGTATGACGTATAACGTTATATACTATTACGTTATAAGGTATAACGATATAGTGCATTACTATATGACGTATAACGTTTTGGAGTATTACGTTACAACGTATAACGATATATTGCATCACTATGTGACGTATAACGTTATATACTATTACGTCATAACCTATAACGTTGTACTGCGTCACAATATGACGCATAACGACATATACTGTTATAACGTATAACGTTATATTGCATTACTATATGACGTATAACGTTATGGAGTATTACGTTACAACCTATAACGTTATACTGCGTCACTATATGACGTATAACGTTATATACTATTACGTTATAAGGTATAACAATTTATTGCATCACTATATGAAGTATAACCTTATATACTATTACGTTATAAGGTATAACGTTATATTGCTTCACTATATGAAGTATAACCTTATATACCATTACATTATAAGGTATAACGATATATTGCACCACTATATGACGTATAACGTCATATACTATTACGTTATAACCTATAACGTTGTACTGCATCACTACATGGAGTATAACGTCATATACTATTACATTATAACGTATAACGTTATGGAGTATTACCTTATAACTTATAACGATTTATACTATTATGTTATAACGCATAACGCTATATTGCATCACTATATCACTTATAACGTTATATTGCATCACTATATGAAGTATAACCTTATATACTATTACGTTATAAGGTATAACGATATATTGCACCACTTTATGACGTATAACGTCATATACTATTACGTTACAACCAATAACGTTATACTGCGTCACTATATGACGTATAACGTTATATACTATTACGTTATAAGGTATAACATTATATTGCATCATTATGTGACGTATAACGTTCTATACTATTACGTTATAATGCATAACGTTATATTGCATCACTATATGACGTATAACGTTATATACTATTACGTTATAAGGTATAACGTTATATTGCATCACTATATCACTTACAACGTTATATTGCATGACTATATCACTTATAACTTTATATGTCATCACTATATGACGCATAACTTCATATACTATTACATTATAACTTATAACGTTATAGAGTATTACGCTATAACGTATGACTACATATTGTATCACTATATGACGAATAACGTCATATACTTTTACGTTATAACGTATAACGGTATATTGCATTACTATGTGACGCATAACGTTATGGAGCATTACGTTACAACGTATAACGACATATTGCATGACTATGTGACGTATAACGTTATATACTATTGCGTTATAACCTATAACGTTATACTGCATCACTCTATGACGTATAACGTTATATACTATTACGTTATAACGTACAACGATATATTGCATCACTATATGAAGTATAACCTTATATACTATTACGTTATAAGGTATTACGATATTTTGCATCAGCATATGACGAATAACGTCATATACTCTTACGTTATAACGTATAACCTTATATTGTATCACTATATGACGTATAACGTTATATACTATTACGTTACGACGTATAACGATATATTGCATCACTATATCACTTATAACGTTATAATGCACCGCTATATGACGAATAACGTCATATACTCTTACGTTATAACGTATAACCTTATATTGTATCACTATATGACGTATAACGTTATATACTATTACGTTACGACGTATAACGATATATTGCATCACTATATCACTTATAACGTTATATTTCATCACTATATGACGCATAACGTCATATACTATTGCATTATAGCTTATAACGTTATAGAGTATTACGCTATAACGTATGACTACATATTGCATCACTATATGACGAATAACGTTATATACTATTGCGCTATAACCTATAACGTTATACTGCATCACTATATGACGTATAACGTTATATACTATAACGTTATAAGGTATAACGATATATTGCATCACTATAAGAAGTATAACCTTATATACTATTACATCATAAGGTATAACGTTATATTGCATCACTATATCACTTATAACGATATATAGCATTCCTATATGACGTATAACGTCATGAACAATTACGTTATAACATATAGCGTTATATTGCATCACTATATCACTTATAACGTTATATTGCATCACAATATCACTTATAACATTATATTGCATCACTATATGAAGTATAACGTTGTATACTAGTACGTTATATCGCATAAAGTTATATTGCATCTCTATATCACTTATAACGTTATATTGCATCACTATATGACGCATAACGTCATATACTATTGCATTATAACTTATAACGTTATAGAGTATTACGCTATAACGTATGACTACATATTGCATCACTATAAGACGAATGACGTTATATACTATTACGTTATAATGCATTACGTTATATTGCATCACAATATGCCGTATAACGTTATATACTATTACGTTATAACGGATAACGATATATTTCATCACTATGTGACGTATAACGTTATGGAGTATTACGATACAACGTATAACGATATATTGCATCACTATGTGACGTATAACGTTATATTGCATCACAATATCACTTATAACATTATATTGCATCACTATATGAAGTATAACGTTGTATACTAGTACGTTATATCGCATAAAGTTATATTGCATCTCTATATCACTTATAACGTTATATTGCACTACTATATGACGTATAACGTCATATACTATTACGTTATAACCTATAACGTTGTACTGCATCACTATATGACCTATAACGTTAAATATTATTACGTTATAAGATATAACGTTATATTGCATCACTATATCACTAATAGCGTTATATTGCATCACTGTATGAAGTATAACGTTATATACTAGTACGTTATAACGCATAACGTTATATTGCATCACTATATCACTTACAACGTTATATTGCACCACTATATGTCGTATAGCGTCATATACTATTACGTTATAATCTATAACGTTC
This sequence comes from Bombus affinis, assembly GCF_024516045.1. Classification (NCBI taxonomy): domain Eukaryota; kingdom Metazoa; phylum Arthropoda; class Insecta; order Hymenoptera; family Apidae; genus Bombus; species Bombus affinis. The sequence continues at coordinate 11,416 of NW_026109289.1, read as the reverse complement.
TACTCTATCACTATATGACGTATAACGTTATATACTATTACGCTAGAAGGTATAACGTTATATTGCAACACTATATCACTTATAACGTTATATAGCATCCCTATATGACGTATAACGTTATGAACCATTACGTTATAACGTATAGCGTTATAGAGTATTACCTTATATGGTATAACGATTTATACTATTACTTATAACGCATAACGCTATATTGCATCACTATATCACTTATAACGTTATATTGCATCACCATATGATGTATAACTTTTATACTATTACGTTATAACTTATAATGTTATATTGCAACACTATATGTCGTATAACGTTATGGAGTATTACGTTTTAACGTATAACGTTATATTGCATTACTATATGACGTATAACGTTATGGAGCATTACGTTACAACGTATAACGATATATTGCATCACTATGTGACGTATAACGTTATATACTATTACGTTATAACCTATAACGTTGTACTGCGTCACTATATGACGCATAACGTCATATACTGTTATAACGTATAACGTTATATTGCATTACTATATGACGCATAACGTTATGGAGCATTACGTTACAACGTATAACGACGTATTGCATTACTATGTGACGTATAACGTTATACTGCACCACTATATGACGTATAACGTTATGAACTATTACGTTATAACGTATAGCGTTATATTGCATCACTATGTCACTTATAACGTTATATTGCATCGCTATATCACTTATAACGTTATATTGCATTATTATATGACGTATAACGTTATGGAGTAGAACGTTACAACGTATAACGATATATTGCACTACTATGTGACGTATAACGATATATACTATTACGTTATAACGCATAACGTTGTATTGCATCTCTATATCACTTGTAACGTTATATTGCATCCCTATATGACGTATAACGTTATGAACAATTTCGTTATAACGTATACCGTTATATTGCATCACGATATCACTTATAACGTTATATTGCATCACTATATCACTTATAACGATATATTGCACCACTATATGAAGTATAACCTTATATGCTATTACGTTATAAGGTATAACGATATATTGCATCACTATATGAAGTATAACGTTATGGAGTATTACGTTTTAACGTATAACGTTATCTACTATTACGTTGTAACGGATAACGATATATTTCATCACCATGTGACGTATAACGTTATATACTATTACGTTATAACGCATAACGTTGTACTGCATCACTATATGACGTATAACGTTATGAACTATTACGTTATAACGTATAGCGTTATATTGCATCACTATATCACTTATAACGTTATATTGCATTACTGTATGACGTATAACGTTACGGAGTATTACGTTACAACGTATAACGATATATTGCATCACTATGTGACATATAACGTTATATGCTATTATGTTATAAGGTATAAAGTTATATAGTGATGCAATATAACTTTATACCTTATAACGTAATAGTATATAACGTTATACATCATATAGTGATGCACTACAACGTTATAGGTTATAACGTAATAGTATATGACGTTATACGCCATATAGTGGTGTATTATAACGTTATAAGTGATATAGTGATGCAATATAACGTTATACCTTATAACGTAATAGCATATAACGTTATATGTCACATAGTGATGCAATATATCGTTATACGTTGTAACGCAATACTCCATAACGTTATACGTCATATAGTAATACAATATTACGTTATAAGTGATATAGTGATGCAATATAACGTTATGCGTTATAACGTAATAGTTCATAACGTTATATGTAATATAGGGATGCTATATAACGTTATAAGTTATATAGTGATGCAATATAACGTTATACCTTATAACGTAATAGTATATAACGTTAAACGTCATATAGTGATGCAGTACAACGTTGTAGGTTATAACGTAATAGTATGGGACGCTATACGACATATAGTGGTGCAATATATCGTTATACCTTATAATGTAATAGTATATAAGGTTATACTTCATATAGTCAAGCAATATATCGTTATACCTTATAACGTAGTAGTATATAAGGTTATACTTCATATAGTAATGCAATATATCGTTATACCTTATAACGTAATAGTATATAACGTTATACGTCATACAGTGACGCAGTATAACGTTATAGGTTCTAAAGTAATAGCATATAACGTTATACGTCACATAGTGATAAATATATCGTTATCCGTTATACCGTAGTAATATATAACGTTATAAGTTGAAACGTAATACTCCATAACGTTATACGTCATATAGTGATGCAATATAACGTTATACCTTATAACGTAATAGCATATAACGTTATACGTCATATAGTGTTGCAGTACAACGTTATAGGTTACAACGTAATAGTATATGACGTTATACGTCATATAGTGGTGCAATATAACGTTATAAGTGATATAGTGATGCAATATAACGTTATGCGTTATAACGTAATAGTATATATCGTTATACGCCACATAGTGATGCAATATATCGTTATACGTTGTAACGCAATACTCCATAACGTTATACGTCATATAGTAATACAATATTACGTTATAAGTGATATAGTGATGCAATATAACGCTACACGTTATAACGTAATAGTTCATAACGTTATACGTCATATAGGGATGCTATATAACGTTATAAGTTATATAGTGATGCAATATAACGTTATACCTTATAACGTAATAGTATATAACGTTATACGTCATATAGTGATGCACTACATCGTTATAGGTTATAACGTAATAGTATATGACGTTATACGCCATATAGTGGTGCATTATAACGTTATGAGTGATACAGTGATGCAATATAACGTTATACCTTATAACGTAATAGCATATAACGTTATATGTCACATAGTGATGCAATATATCGTTATACGTTGTAACGTAATACTCCATAACGTTATACGTCATATAGTCATGCAATATAACGTTATACGTTATAACAGTATATGACGTTATACGTCATATAGTGATGCAGTATAACGTTATAGGTAATAACGTAATAGTATATAACGTTATCCGTCACATAGTGTCACATAGTGATGATATAGTGATGAAATATATCGCCATACGTTATAACGTAATAGTATGTAACGTTATACGTCATATAGTGATGCAATATAACGTTATGCATTATAACGTAATAGTATATAACGTTATACGTCATACAGTGATGCATACAACGTTATAGGTTACAACGTAATAGTATATGCCGTTATACGTCATATAGTGGTGCAATATAACGTTATGAGTGATATAGTGATGCAATATAACGTTATGCGTTATAACGTAATAGTATATATCGTTATACGCCACATAGTGATGCAATATATCGTTATTCGTTGTAACGTAATACTCCATAACGTTATACGTCATATAGTAATGTAATATAACGTTATAGGTGATATAGTGATGCAATATAACGTTACAAGTGATATAGTGATGCAATATAACGCTATACGTTATAACGTAATAGTTCATAACGTTATACGTCTTATAGGGATGCTATATAACGATATAAGTGATATAGTGATGCAATATAACTTTATTCCTTACAACGTAATAGTATATAACGTTATACTTCATATAGTGATGCAATATATCGTTATACGTTGTAACGTAATGCTCCATAACGTTATGCGTCATATAGTAATGCAATATACCGTTATACGTTATAACGTAAAAGTATATGACGTTATTCGTCATATAGTGATACAATATGTAGTCATGCGTTATAGCGTAATACTCTATAACGTTATAAGTTATAATATAATAGTATATGACGTTATGCGTCATATAGTGATGCAATATAACGTTATAAGTGATATCGTGATGCAATATAACGTTATAAGTGATATCGTGATGCAATATAACGTTATAAGTGATATAGTGATGCAATATAACGTTATGCGTTATAACGTACTAGTATATAACGTTACGCTTCATATAGTGAAGCAATATAACGTTATAAGTGATATAGTGATGCAATATAACGTTATACCTTATAACGTAATTGTATATAACGTTATACGTCAAATAGTGATGCCAGATAACGTTATAAGTGATATAGTGATGCAGTACAACGTTATAGGTTCTAACGTAATAGTATATGACGTTATACCTCATATAGTGGTGCAATATATCGTTATAAGTGATATAGTGATGCAATATAACGTTATAACTGATATAGTTGTACAATATAACGTTATAAGTGATATAGTGACGCAATATAACGTTATAAGTGACATAGTGATGCAATATAACGTTATGCGTTATAACGTAATAGTTTAAATCGTTATACGATATAAGGTAATACTCTACAACGCTATACGTTATAACGTAATAGTTCATAACGTTATACGTCATGTAGGGATGCTATATAACGTTATAAGTGATATAGTGATGCAATATAACGTTATACCTTATAGCGTACTAGTATATAACGTTATACGTCATATAGTGATGCAGTACAACATTATAGGTTATAACGTAATATTATACGACGTTATACGTCAAATAGTTGTGCAATATAACGTTATAAGTGATATAGTGATGCAATATAACGTTATAAGTGATATAGTGTTGCAATATAACGTTATACCTTATAGCGTACTAGTATATAACGTTATACGTCATATAGTGATGCAGTACAACGTTATACGTTATAACGTAATAGTATGGGACGCTATACGACATATAGTGGTGCAATATATCGTTATACCTTATAATGTAATAGTATATAAGGTTATACTTCATATAGTCTAGCAATATATCGTTATACCTTATAACGTAGTAGTATATAAGGTTATACTTCATATTGTAATGCAATATATCGTTATAACGTAATACCTTATAACGTAATACCTTATTACGTTATACCTTATAACGTAATATTATATAAGGTTATACTTCATGTAGTGATGCATTATATCGTTATACCTTATAACGTAATAGTACATAACGTTATACGTCACATAGTGATGAAATATATCGTTATCCGTTATAACGTAATAGTATATAACGTTATACGTTAAAACGTAATACTCCATAACGTTATACGTCATATAGTGATGCAGTATAACGTTATAGGTTATAACGTAATAGTATATGACGTTATACGTCACATTGTCATGCAATATGTCGTTATACGTTGTAACGTAATGCTCCATAACGTTATGCTCCATATAGTAATGCAATATACCGTTATACGTTATAACGTAACAGTATATGACGTTATTCGTCATATAGTGATGCAATATGTAGTCATACGTTACAGCGAAATACTCTATAACGTTATAAGTTATAATGTAATAGTATATGACGTTGTGCGTCATACAGTGATGCAATATAACGTTATAAGTGATATAGTGATGCAATATAGTGTTATGCGTTATAACCACTAGTATATAACGTTATACTTCATATAGTGATGTAATATAACGCTATAAGTGATATAGTGATGCAACATAACTTTATATCTTATAACGTAATAGTATATAACGTTATACGTCATATAGTGATGCAGTACAACGTTATAGGTTATAACGTAATAGTATATGACGTTACACGTTATATAGCGGTGCAATATAACGTTATAAGTGATATAGTGATGCAATATAACGTTATAAGTGATATAGTGGTACAATATAACGTTATAAGCGATATAGTGATGCGATATAACGTTATAAGTGACATAGTGTTGCAATATAAGGTTATGCGTTATAACGTAATAGTATATAACGTTATACTTCACATAGTGATGTAATATATCTTTATACGTTGTATAGTAATACTCGATAACGTTGTACGTCATATAGTAATGCAATATAACGTTATACGTTAAAACGTAATACTCCATAACGTTATACGTCATATAGTGATGCAATATAACGTTGTACGTCATATAGTGGTGCAGTATAACGTTATAGTTAATAACGTAATACTATATAACGTTATACATCACATAGTGATGAAATATATCGTTATCCGTTATAACGTAATAGTATATAACGTTATACGTTAAAACGTAATACTCCATAACGTTATACGTCATATAGTGATGCAATATTCCGCTTTAAGATATAACGTAATAGTATAAATCGTTATACGATATAAGGTAATACTCTATAACGCTATAGGTTATAACGTAATACTCCATAACGTTATACGTCATATAGTAATGCAATATAACGTTATACGTTAAAACGTAATACTCCATAACGTTATACGTCATATAGTGATGCAAAATAACGCTATACGTTATAACGTAACAGTTCATAACGTTATACGTCTTATAGGGATGCTATATATCGTTATAAGTGATATAGTGATGCAATATAACGTTATACCTTATAATGTAATAGTATATAAGGTTATACGTCACATAGTGATGAAATATATCGTTATCCGTTATAACGTAACAGTATATAAAGTTATACGTTAAAACGTTATACTCCATAACGTTATACGTCATATAGTGATGCAATATATCGTTATACGTTATAACGTAATAGTATATAACGTTATATGTCACATAGTGATGAAATATATCGTTATGCGTTATAACGTAATAGTATATAACGTTATACGTCGTATAGTGATGCAATATATCGTTATACCTTATAACGTAATAGTATATAACGCTGTACGTCATATAGTGACGCAGTATAACGTTATAGGTTGTAACGTAATAATCCAGAACGATATACGTCATATAGAAATGCAATATAACGTTATACGTCATAACAGTATATGACGTTATACGTCATATAGTGATGCAGTATAACGTTATGGGTAATAACGTAATAGTATATAACGTTATATGTCACATAGTGATGAAATATATCGTTATCCGTTATAACGTAATAGTATATAACGTTATACGTCATATAGTGATGCAATATAACGTTATGCATTATAACGTAATAGTATATAACGTTATACGTCAAATAGTGATGCAATATAACGGTATACGTTATAACGTAAGAGTATATGACGTTATTCGTCATATTCTGATGCAAAATATCGTTATACCTTATAACGTAATAGTATATAAGGTTATACTTCATATAGTCATGCAATATATCGTTATGCGTTATAACGTAATAGAATATAAGGTTATACTTCATATAGTGATGCAATATATCGTTATACCTTATAACGTAATAGTATATAACGTTGTACGTCATATAGTGACGCAGTATAACGTTATAGGTTGTAACGTAATAATCCAGAACGATATACGTCATATAGTGATGCAATATAACGCTATACGTTATAGCGTAATAGTTCATAACGTTATATGTCTATAGGGGTGCTATATAACGTTGTAAGTGATATAGTGATGCAATATAACGTTATAAGTGATATAGTGATACAATATAGCGTTAGGCGTTATAACGTAATAGTATAAATCGTTATACGATATAAGGAAATACTCTATAACGCTATACGTTATAACGTAATAGTTCATAACGTTATACGTCATATAGGGATGCTATAAAACTTTATAAGTGATATAGTGATGCAATATAACGTTATATCTTATAACGTAATTGTATATAACGTTATACGTCATATAGTGATGCAATATATCGCTATACGTTATAACGTAATAGTATATAACGTTATAATTCTTATAGTGATACAATATATCGTTATACGTTATAACGTAAGAGTACATGACTTTATTCGTCATATACAGATGCATAATATCGTTATACCTTATAACGTAATAGTATATAAGGTTATACTTCATATAGTCATGCAATATATCGTTATACGTTATAACGTAATAGTATATAACGTTATACGTCATATAGTGATACAATATAACGTTATACGTTATAACGTAATAGTATATAACGTTATAAGTGATATAGTGATGCAATATAACGTTATGCGTTATAACGTACTAGTATATAACGTTATACTTCATATAGTGATGCAATATAACGTTATGGGTAGAACGTAATAGTATATGACGTTATACGTCATATAGTAGTGCAATATAACGTTATAAGTGATATAGTGATTCAATATAACGTTATAGGTTATAACGTAATAGTATATGACGTTATACGTCATACGGTAGTGCAATATAACGTTATAAGTGATATAGTGATGCAATATAACGTTATACCTTATAACGTAATAGTATATAACGTTATACGTCATATAGTGATGCAGTATAGCGTTATAGGTTATAACGCAATCACTTATAACGTTATATGGCATTACTATATAACGTGTAACGTTATGGGGTATTACGTTTTAACGTATAACGTTATATACTATTACGTTATAACGGATAACGATATATTTCATCACTATGTGACGTATAACGTTATATACTATTACGTTAGAACCTATAACGTTATACTGCGTCTCTATATGACGTATAACGATATATACTATTACGATATAAGGTATAACGATATAATGCATCACTATATGAAGTATAACCGTATATACTATTACGTTATAAGGTATAACGTTATATTGCATCACTATATCACTTATAACGTTATATTGCTTCCCTATATGAAGCGTAACGTTATATACTAGTACGTTATAACGCATAACGTTATATTGCATCACTATATGACGTATAACGTTATGGAGTATTACGTTTTAACGTATAACGTTATATACTATTACGTTATAACGCATAACGTTATATTGCATCACTATATCACTTATAACGTTATATTGCATCACTATATCACTTATAACGTTATATTGCATCACTATATGACGCATAACGTCATATACTATTAGATTATAACTTATAACGTTATAGAGTATTACGCTATAACGTAAGACTACATATTGTATCACTATATGACGAATAACGTCATATACTTTTACGTTATAACGTATAACGGTATATTGCATTACTATATGACGCATAACGTTATGGAGCATTATTTTACAGCGTATAACGACATATTGCATGACTATGTGACGTATAACGTTATATACTATTGCGTTATAACCTATAACGCTATACTGCATCACTATATGACGTATAACGTTATATTCTATTACGTTATAACGTATAACGATATATTGCATCACTATTTGACGTATAACGTTATATACTATTACGTTATAATGCATAACGTTATATTGCATCACTATATGAAGTATAACGTTATATACTATTACGTTATAAGGTATAACGATATATTGCATCACTATATGAAGTATAACCTTATATACTATTACATTATAAGGTATAACGATATATTGCACCACTATATGACGTATAACGTCATATACTATTACGTTATAACCTATAACGTTATACTGCATCACTATATGACGTATAACGTTATATTCTATTACGTTATAACGTATAACGATATATTGCATCACTATTTGACGTATAACGTTATATACTATTACGCTATAATGCATAACGTTATATTGCATCACTATATGAAGTATAACGTTATATACTATTACGTTATAAGGTATAACGATATATTGCATCACTATATGAAGTATAACCTTATATACTATTACATTATAAGGTATAACGATATATTGCACCACTATATGACGTATAACGTCATATACTATTACGTTATAACCTATAACGTTATACTGCATCACTATATGACGTATAACGTTATATACTACTACGTTATAAGGTGTAACGTTATATTGCATCACTATATCACTTATAACGTTATATTGCTTCACTATATGAAGCGTAACGTTATATACTAGTACGTTATAACGCATAACGTTATATTCCATCACTATATGACGTATAACGTTATGGAGTATTACGTTTTAACGTATAACGTTATATACTATTACGTTATAAGATATAACGTTATATTGCATCATTATGTGACGTATAACGTTCTATACTATTACGTTATAATGCATAACGTTATATTGCATCATTATATGACGTGTAACGTTATATACTATTACGTTATAAGGTATAACGTTATATTGCATCACTATATGACGTATAACGTTATGGAGTATTACGTTTCAACGTATAACGTTATATACTATTACGGTATAACGGATAACGATATATTTATCACTATGTGACGTATAACGTTATATACTATTACGTTATAAGGTATAACGATATATTGCATTACTATATGAAGTATAACCTTATATACTACTACGTTATAAGGTATAACGATATATTGCTTGACTATATGAAGTATAACCTTATATACTATTACATTATAAGGTATAACGATATATTGCACCACTATATGTCGTATAGCGTCCCATACTATTACCTTATAACCTATAACGTTGTACCGCATCACTATATGACGTATAACGTTATATACTATTACGTTATAAGATATAACGTTATATTGCATCATTATGTGACGTATAACGTTCTATACTATTACGTTATAATGCATAACGTTATATTGCATCACTATATGACGTATAACTTTATATACTATTACGCTATAAGGTATAACGTTATATTGCAACACTATATCACTTATAACGTTATATTGCATCACTATATGACGTATAAAGTTATGGAGTACTACGTTTTAACGTATAACGTTATATTGCATTACTATATAACGTATAACGTTTTGGAGTATTTCGTTACAACGTATAACTATATATTGCATCACTATGTGACGTATAACGTTATATACTATTACGTTATAACCTACAACGTTGTACTGCGTCACAATATGACGCATAACGACATATACTGTTATAACGTATAACGTTATATTGCATTACTATATGACGTATAACGTAATGGAGTATTACGTTACAACCTATAACGTTATACTGCGTCACTATATGACGTATAATGTTATATACTATTACGTTATAAGGTATAACAATATATTGCATCAATATATGAAGTATAACCTTATATACTATTACGTTATAAGGTATAACGATATATTGCATCACTATATGACGTATAACGTCATATAATATTACGTTATAACCTATAACGTTGTACCGCATCACTATATGACGTATAACGTTATATACTATTACGTTATAAGGTAATACGTTATATTGCATCACTATATGAAGTATAACCTTATATACTATTACGTTATAAGTTATAACGATATATTGCATCACTATATGAAGTATAACCTTATATACTATTGCGTTATATGGTATAATAATATATTGCACCACTATATGACGTATAACGTCATATAATATTACGTTATAACCTATAACGTTGTAGCGCATCACTATATGACGTATAACGTTATGAACTATTACGCTATAACGTATAGCGTTATATTGCATCACTATATGACGTATATCGTACTGGATTATTACGTTACAACCTATAACGTTATACTGCGTCACTATATGACGTACAACGTTATATACTATTACGTTATAAGGTA
>NW_026109288.1:45000-57855 GCF_024516045.1 Bombus affinis | reverse complement strand
TGTTGAGACTCAGCCCTACGCTTGGGGATTCGTCTTGTCGGTTAGACGAGACCCCACATGTATAGACGCACGTTAGTTTCGTCGCGTACAATGCAGCAGCCGAGTACGGCCGTCGATGCGCACGACGGTCGTACGAGGCGGCGTGGCATGGTACGCGTACGAAGAAAGAAAAAAAATTTTCGCTACGTACGGCCATCGATGCGCACGATGGTCGTACGTAGCGAATTTTTTTTTTCTTTAAAGTCCAACGGCCATAAGTGCGCTGGACTTAACGGCGTGCGCTCGAAAAATAAATCTCGCTACGTACGGCATAGTGCATATGCACGATGTTCGTACGTAGCGATTTTTTTTTCAAGTCCAAATAAAAAGCAATACGCCGCTGGACTTAGCTCGAAAAATAAATCTCGCTACGTACGGCATAGTGCATATGCACGATGTTCGTACGTAGCGATTTTTTTTTCCAAGTCCAAATAAAAAGCAATACGCCGCTGGACTTAGCTCGAAAAATAAATCTCGCTACGTGCTGCATAGTGCATAAGCACGATGTTCGTACGTAGCGATTTTTTTTTTTAAGTCCAAATGAAAAGCAATACGCCGCTGGACTTTGTCGCTGGCGCTCGAAAAATAAATCTCGCTACGTACGGCATAGTGCATATACACGATGTTCGTACGTAGCGATTTTTTTTTCCAAGTCCAAATAAAAAGCAATACGCCGCTGGACTTTGTCGCTGGCGCTCGAAAAATAAATCTCGCTACGTACGCCGTGCCGAAGCACGATGATCGTACGTAGCGATTTTTTTTATTCCAATGGAATAACGACGCGTACGAACGCAAAGCAATACGCCGCTGGACTTGGACGCTCGCGCTAGCGCTGCGCGCGCAACCCCTCGCTAGCGGGTATGTGGCGGAGTAGGTAGCAATCTATTAAGGTACGAGGTGGGGAGCGACGCGCCGTGCGCGCGCGCGCACGCAGTCGAACGTTTCCTCTCGTTTCGTTTCCCCTTTTTTACGTTTCGTCCATGACTCTCCTTCGATCGGAGAGAGTACGACGGATAAAAAAAACGTACAGGGATAGGAAAATATCTAGTACGCTTACAGCGTGGAAATTTCGATCGTTGCTCGCTCGCTGCGCTCGCTCGTACGATTCTAGCCTAACCTAAAACCGTTCCCGATCGCGTTCGAACCGAGATTCGAACGAGATCGAAGAACGAACGCGAAAGGGATTGGTTTTGGGTTGGTCCATATTTTTTTTCGAGCGAGCGGAGCGAGCGAGCAACGCGTAAGAGCGTATCGCGTCCCGACGTGGTACCGCGAGGACTTTGAAATAATCGCAATAACTCCTTAAAGTTCGAAATAACTCCTTAAAGTGCGTTACGAGGTGTGGAAATTTTTATTGAAATCGTTATAGTTCGACGTAATCTAGTCGAACGTAGCGGTTTCGTTTTGTTTTTTCTTTAAATTTTTTCCACCGGACCTAGCTGACTGGGACGTTGGAACTTTGAAATTTCTCTCGCCCCGGTACGAAAAGGCCGAACGTTCCTTTCGAAATAATTCCTCAAAAAGCGTTACGAGGTATGCAAATTTTTATAGAAACCGTTATTGTTCGACGTCGTCTAGCCGAACGTAACGGTTTCTTTTTATTTTTTTAAAAAATTTTTTTCCACCGGACCTAGCTGACTGGGACGTTGGAACTTTGAAATTTCTCTCGTCCCGGTACGAAAAGGCCGAACGTTCCTTTCGAAATAATTTCTCAAAAAGCGTTACGAGGTATGGAAATTTTTATAGAAACCGTTATTGTTCGACGTCGTCTAGCCAAACGTAACGGTTTCTTTTTATTTTTTTAAAAAATTTTTTTCCACCGGACCTAGCTGACTGGGACGTTGGAACTTTGAAATTTCTCTCGTCCAGGTACGAAAGGCCGAACGTTCCTTTCGAAATAATTCCTCAAAAAGCGTTACGAGGTATGGAAATTTTTATAGAAATCGTTATTGTTCGACGCCGTCTAGCCGAACGTAACGGTTTCTTTTTATTTTTTTTTTAAATTTTTTCCACCGGACCTAGCTGACTGGGACGTTGGCACTTTGAATTGTTTCGCACTGCTCCAAAAGTGCCGAAAGTACCGAAAGTTCCTTTCGCATTAATTCCATAATAAGCGTTATAAGGTACGTATATTCTGGCATAAATCGATATATTCTAATTAAATACATCGGGATTAAGCGTTAATTTTGTTCTTGAAACGTTCTAAAAAGTTTCGAATTGCACATTGGGACATGGAAAAATTTCCGTATCGAACACGTTTTTTCGAGTTATCTCGCTTAAAAGTGTTACAAGGTAGGAATATTTTTGCATAAATGGACGTATCCTCGACGTTTTACGTCGGGATTAAGCGTTTATTTGGTCGCTGGAACGTTTTCTAGAAACGGAACTATGCGACGGGACGTTGGGACTTTGAAGAAGTTCGGCCGGTGCGAAAAGACCGAAAAGGTTTTTTCGAGTTATCTCGCTTAAAAGTGTTACAAGGTAGGAATATTTTTGCATAAATCGACGTATCTCGACGTTTTACGTCGGGATTAAGCGTTTATGTCGTCCCCAAGACCTTCTACAAAGTTTCGATTTTTTCGTTGGGACTTTGAAAAATTTCCGTATCGAACACGTTTTTTCGAGTTATCTCGCTTAAAAGTGTTACAAGGTAGGAATATTTTTGCATAAATGGACGTATCTCGACGTTTTACGTCGGGATTAAGCGTTTATTTGGTCGCTGGAACGTTTTCTAGAAACGGAACTATGCGACGGGACGTTGGACTTTGAAGAAGTTCGGCCGGTGCGAAAAGACCGAAAAGGTTTTTTCGAGTTATCTCGCTTAAAAGTGTTACAAGGTAGGAATATATTTGCATAAATGGACGTATCTCGACGTTTTACGTCGGGATTAAGCGTTTATTTGGTCGCTGGAACGTTTTCTAGAAACGGAACTATGCGACGGGACGTTGGGACTTTGAAGAAGTTCGGCCGGTGCGAAAGGACCGAAAAGGTTTTTTCGAGTTATCTCGCTTAAAAGTGTTACAAGGTAGGAATATTTTTGCATAAATGGACGTATCTCGACGTTTTACGTCGGGATTAAGCGTTTATTTGGTCGCTGGAACGTTTTCTAGAAACGGAACTATGCGACGGGACGTTGGGACTTTGAAGAAGTTCGGCCGGTGCGAAAAGACCGAAAAGGTTTTTTCGAGTTATCTCGCTTAAAAGTGTTACAAGGTAGGAATATATTTGCATAAATGGACGTATCTCGACGTTTTACGTCGGGATTAAGCGTTTATTTGGTCGCTGGAACGTTTTCTAGAAACGGAACTATGCGACGGGACGTTGGGACTTTGAAGAAGTTCGGCCGGTGCGAAAAGACCGAAAAGGTTTTTTTCGAGTTATCTCGCTTAAAAGTGTTACAAGGTAGGAATATTTTTGCATAAATGGACGTATCTCGACGTTTTACGTCGGGATTAAGCGTTTATTTGGTCGGTGGAACGTTTTCTAGAAACGGAACTATGCGACGGGACGTTGGGACTTTGAAGAAGTTCGGCCGGTGCGAAAAGACCGAAAAGGTTTTTTCGAGTTATCTCGCTTAAAAGTGTTACAAGGTAGGAATATATTTGCATAAATGGACGTATCTCGACGTTTTACGTCGGGATTAAGCGTTTATTTGGTCGCTGGAACGTTTTCTAGAAACGGAACTATGCGACGGGACGTTGGGACTTTGAAGAAGTTCGGCCGGTGCGAAAAGACCGAAAAGGTTTTTTCGAGTTATCTCGCTTAAAAGTGTTACAAGGTAGGAATATTTTTGCATAAATGGACGTATCTCGACGTTTTACGTCGGGATTAAGCGTTTATTTGGTCGCTGGAACGTTTTCTAGAAACGGAACTATGCGACGGGGACGTTGGGGACTTTGAAGAAGTTCGGCCGGTGCGAAAAGACCGAAAAGGTTTTTTCGAGTTATCTCGCTTAAAAGTGTTACAAGGTAGGAATATATTTGCATAAATGGACGTATCTCGACGTTTTACGTCGGGATTAAGCGTTTATTTGTCGCTGGAACGTTTTCTAGAAACGGAACTATGCGACGGGACGTTGGGACTTTGAAGAAGTTCGGCCGGTGCGAAAAGACCGAAAAGGTTTTTTCGAGTTATCTCGCTTAAAAGTGTTACAAGGTAGGAATTTTTTTGCATAAATGGACGTATCTCGACGTTTTACGTCGGGATTAAGCGTTTATTTGGTCGGTGGAACGTTTTCTAGAAACGGAACTATGCGACGGGACGTTGGGACTTTGAAGAAGTTCGGCCGGTGCGAAAAGACCGAAAAGGTTTTTCGAGTTATCTCGCTTAAAAGTGTTACAAGGTAGGAATATATTTGCATAAATGGACGTATCTCGACGTTTTACGTCGGGATTAAGCGTTTATTTGGTCGCTGGAACGTTTTCTAGAAACGGAACTATGCGACGGGACGTTGGGACTTTGAAGAAGTTCGGCCGGTGCGAAAAGACCGAAAAGGTTTTTTCGAGTATCTCGCTTAAAAGTGTTACAAGGTAGGAATATATTTGCATAAATGGACGTATCTCGACGTTTTACGTCGGGATTAAGCGTTTATTTGGTCGCTGGAACGTTTTCTAGAAACGGACTATGCGACGGGACGTTTGGGACTTTGAAGAAGTTCGGGCCGGTGCGAAAAGACCGAAAAGGTTTTTTCGAGTTATCTCGCTTAAAAGTGTTACAAGGTAGGAATATTTTTGCATAAATCGACGTATCTCGACGTTTTACGTCGGGATTAAGCGTTTATGTCGTCCCCAAGACCTTCTACAAAGTTTCGATTTTTTCGTTGGGACTTTGAAAAATTTCCGTATCGAACACGTTTTTTCGAGTTATCTCGCTTAAAAGTGTTACAAGGTAGGAATATTTTTGCATAAATGGACGTATCTCGACGTTTTACGTCGGGATTAAGCGTTTATTTGGTCGGTGGAACGTTTTCTAGAAACGGAACTATGCGACGGGACGTTGGGACTTTGAAGAAGTTCGGCCGGTGCGAAAAGACCGAAAAGGTTTTTTTCGAGTTATCTCGCTTAAAAGTGTTACAAGGTAGGAATATATTTGCATAAATGGACGTATCTCGACGTTTTACGTCGGGATTAAGCGTTTATTTGGTCGCTGGAACGTTTTCTAGAACGGAACTATGCGACGGGACGTTGGGACTTTGAAGAAGTTCGGCCGGTGCGAAAAGACCGAAAAGGTTTTTTCGAGTTATCTCGCTTAAAAGTGTTACAAGGTAGGAATATATTTGCATAAATGGACGTATCTCGACGTTTTACGTCGGGATTAAGCGTTTATTTGGTCGCTGGAACGTTTTCTAGAAACGGAACTATGCGACGGGACGTTGGGACTTTGAAGAAGTTCGGCCGGTGCGAAAAGGACCGAAAAGGTTTTTTCGAGTTATCTCGCTTAAAAGTGTTACAAGGTAGGAATATTTTTGCATAAATGGACGTATCTCGACGTTTTACGTCGGGATTAAGCGTTTATTTGGTCGCTGGAACGTTTTCTAGAAACGGAACTATGCGACGGGACGTTGGGACTTTGAAGAAGTTCGGCCGGTGCGAAAAGACCGAAAAGGTTTTTTCGAGTTATCTCGCTTAAAAGTGTTACAAGGTAGGAATATTTTTGCATAAATCGACGTATCTCGACGTTTTACGTCGGGATTAAGCGTTTATGTCGTCCCCAAGACCTTCTACAAAGTTTCGATTTTTTCGTTGGGACTTTGAAAAATTTCCGTATCGAACACGTTTTTTCGAGTTATCTCGCTTAAAAGTGTTACAAGGTAGGAATATTTTTGCACAAATGGACGTATCTCGACGTTTTACGTCGGGATTAAGCGTTTATTTGGTCGCTGGAACGTTTTTCTAGAAACGGAACTATGCGACGGGACGTTGGGACTTTGAAGAAGTTCGGCCGGTGCGAAAAGTCCGAAATGGTTATTTCGAGTTATTTCGTTAAAAAGCGTTATAAGGTATAATTTTTTTGACAGGGATCGTTATATCTCTATTAAATACAATCGGATTAAACATTTTTGTCGAATTTTTTGAAAAATTAGCTTCCGTCGGACCTGATACGACTGGGATATTTTTGCAATTTTTTCGTTAATTAATGTTACAAGGTATATATCTTTTTACATATTTCGTGTTATTTTAACGTGTTTTAATCGATTATAAAGTTATTTTTCGTCCATAGTCGATAAAACTGTATGTTTACTGATGCAATTTTTCGGTGAAAAAAAAAATAATTTTTTGGTAAAAATGCATTTATAATATGTTAATAATGCTTGTGGTAAAATATTTCGATGGTTGGATATCGCCTTTATATAGTAGTTATTGAACGTGCGAGCGACTAAGTTCCAGCGTCCCTTCCGAACGGTACGTTGCTACGGAGGTTTTGCACCATAAGCGCGCGGCCGCTAGCCCGACCGGCGCCGGCCTTCCGGCCGGCCCCTTGGTATCTATAAGAGAAGCGTCGAGCCGGACGGTTCGGTCGGAACAGCGCTGGGCGCGTGGCTATTCTAACGGCCTCGGTTGAGAATTCAGTCACCGCTCCTCGAGTCTTAGTGTATTTTACGCTATTTCTCGACTGTTCCTCCGTTCTCGTACTGGTTTTTTCTCTACACTGCTGCGCCGCGGGTCGAAGTCTAGGACGTAATGACCGTTAACGTGGCAAGCTTCCCCTTAGTCGGGAAGCTGGTGACCTGTGTGCACGTATTTGACAAAAGTTGGATGCGTGTGTGCTTGTACTTACGGAGTAGCCATTCTTGCAGAGACCATCGGTTGTAAGCTATTTGTAGCTGCACGATGGTCCTTTTGGCGTTCTGTAGAGTGCGTTATCTTCTGGTAACGCGTCTCTACAGAGGTGTTGAAGCTTATAAAAGAATATTCTTACGGTATGTCCAGCATGCGTATACGTGCTTTACCGCTAAGTTATATTCTACGAGAGAAGTTTGGAGGAGAAAAGTTACAAACAGAAATAATTCTGTGAAGTATGAATCTTTGTATCGATATATGATGGTGAGAGAGGAGGAGAATTAAAGTGGCTGAGTGACGTTGTTACTGAACCATGGAACGTTGCTCTCTAAGTCATATTACATATATATATAAAATGAAAAGTCTCGTCGTACGGTGCTTACGTCCCACCTACGACACAGAGAGAACTTTTAAACGAAAATGCTGGTTTTTGGGAATATTTTATAAGATCCCTGGTTGATCCTGCCAGTAGTCATATGCTTGTCTCAAAGATTAAGCCATGCATGTCTCAGTACATGCCGCATTAAGGTGAAACCGCGAATGGCTCATTAAATCAGTTATGGTTTCTTAGATCATACCTACATTTACTTGGATAACTGTGGTAATTCTAGAGCTAATACATGCAAACAGATTCCGACCAGAGATGGTAGGAATGCTTTTATTAGATCAAAACCAATCGGTGGCGGATGGCTCGTCTGTCCGTCCCATCGTTTGTTTTGGTGACTCTGAATAACTTTGTGCTGATCGCATGGTCATCTAGCACCGGCGACGCATCTTTCAAATGTCTGCCTTATCAACTGTCGATGGTAGGTTCTGCGCCTACCATGGTTGTAACGGGTAACGGGGAATCAGGGTTCGATTCCGGAGAGGGAGCCTGAGAAACAGCTACCACATCCAAGGAAGGCAGCAGGCGCGCAAATTACCCACTCCCGGCACGGGGAGGTAGTGACGAAAAATAACGATACGGGACTCATCCGAGGCCCCGTAATCGGAATGAGTACACTTTAAATCCTTTAACGAGGACCAATTGGAGGGCAAGTCTGGTGCCAGCAGCCGCGGTAATTCCAGCTCCAATAGCGTATATTAAAGTTGTTGCGGTTAAAAAGCTCGTAGTTGAATCTGTGTGTCACAGTGTCGGTTCACCGCTCGCGGTGTTTAACTGGCATTATGTGGTACGTCCTATCGGTGGGCTTAGCTCCTCGCGGGCGGTCCAACTAATATCCCATCGCGGTGCTCTTCACTGAGTGTCGAGGTGGGCCGATACGTTTACTTTGAACAAATTAGAGTGCTTAAAGCAGGCTACCTTCGCCTGAATACTGTGTGCATGGAATAATGGAATAGGACCTCGGTTCTATTTTGTTGGTTTTCGGAGCCCCGAGGTAATGATTAATAGGGACAGATGGGGGCATTCGTATTGCGACGTTAGAGGTGAAATTCTTGGATCGTCGCAAGACGGACAGAAGCGAAAGCATTTGCCAAAAATGTTTTCATTAATCAAGAACGAAAGTTAGAGGTTCGAAGGCGATCAGATACCGCCCTAGTTCTAACCATAAACGATGCCAGCCAGCGATCCGCCGAAGTTCCTCCGATGACTCGGCGGGCAGCTTCCGGGAAACCAAAGCTTTTGGGTTCCGGGGGAAGTATGGTTGCAAAGCTGAAACTTAAAGGAATTGACGGAAGGGCACCACCAGGAGTGGAGCCTGCGGCTTAATTTGACTCAACACGGGAAACCTCACCAGGCCCGGACACCGGAAGGATTGACAGATTGATAGCTCTTTCTTGATTCGGTGGGTGGTGGTGCATGGCCGTTCTTAGTTGGTGGAGCGATTTGTCTGGTTAATTCCGATAACGAACGAGACTCTAGCCTGCTAAATAGACGTAACTTATGGTATCTCGAAGGCCCCCGGCTTCGGTCGGTGGGTTTTTACTACCAACGTACAAACAAATCTTCTTAGAGGAACAGGCGGCTTCTAGCCGCACGAGATTGAGCAATAACAGGTCTGTGATGCCCTTAGATGTTCTGGGCCGCACGCGCGCTACACTGAAGGAATCAGCGTGTTTTCCCTGGCCGAAAGGCCCGGGTAACCCGCTGAACCTCCTTCGTGCTAGGGATTGGGGCTTGCAATTATTCCCCATGAACGAGGAATTCCCAGTAAGCGCGAGTCATAAGCTCGCGTTGATTACGTCCCTGCCCTTTGTACACACCGCCCGTCGCTACTACCGATTGAATGATTTAGTGAGGTCTTCGGACTGGTGCGCGGCCAATGTGATAAGCATTGCCGATGTTACCGGGAAGATGACCAAACTTGATCATTTAGAGGAAGTAAAAGTCGTAACAAGGTTTCCGTAGGTGAACCTGCGGAAGGATCATTAACGATATAACACAAAAACTTAAAGAATTTGACTTGAACACTTGAAAAATACGAAACTGTATAAGTCGGTAAGGAGCCGTACTCCTCCTATATCGACGAACCAAAGTATATACGACGTATCAACAAGCTATATACTTTAACAAAGAACAGTTAAATTCGCCCGGAGCGTGGCTTACTCCGTTGGCAAAATGATGAAAAGACATAAGGAGGAGACGACCCTCCAGCTACGAAACTATATGAAGAGAAGGTGGCACTCTCTCTCGATCATCGGGATGAAGAGATACATATATATATATATATATATATATATACATACATAAACGAATTCGAGGCGCCTGCGTGAGGTCGTACACAGAAAGACCCGCCGTCTGCGAATATTATGATTTTATAATAAAACTATAAATGGGAACTTGAGCTTTCGAAAATTAAACTTTGACACGAATATCGAACGAAAAATTACGAATGGAAACCACCCGTAAAGAGAAATGAGATCGAGGCGCTTGCGTGAGGCCGTATACAGAAAGACCCGCCGCCACGATCTCGTATTTTTTTTTTTTGCGTCGTGGAGACCGTACAAACGAATAACAAAATCTCTAAAGTGCCTCGTGTCGGAGAGATCATGCTCGCCTATTCTCTTCTATGTTTCGTGGTCTGTGTTGCGTTTGCTCTCCTCCTAGCAACGGGACATCGAAGACTCCTCTTTGGGATCGAACGAAGCGACTAAAACGAGTCGACGAGAGCGAAAGTACGAGTAGCGAGTCGCGCATGTAGAAAGGATACCGACATATCTTCGAAGGTTCTCTTCGAAGATCCATGGATACCTTATGCGCGTCGACCTTTCGTCTCTTTCACCGCTCTCGGTCGTTCTCGAAACGTGCTTCCTACCCATAGGGCGTGTGTTCTTCGTATGTCGTTTTGTTCGAAATAACGAAACCACTTGTAACATACTCGTGGATCGGGTAACCTAGAACGAAAACGCATTGCGTGGATGTTGGCCCGCTATGATAATGATGATGATGACGATGACTATGATGACGATGCGTAGCAACGATTCGTAACTAGTCTAGCCGAAGTTGGTTCAGAGGGGACCGCAGGCTGTCTACCCTCGATGTCGTGAGTCGGACACCCGTGCCGTCGCTAGAGTTTTTTCAAAGCTCGGCTTCTGGATATTGGGAAGAAAGACCGCTCGAGGACGACGGCTGCGCGTGCGTCCCATCGAATTTTTTTTTTTTATACCACCTGAACGACTAAAGTTTCGTCTAGTTCGTCGCATATAACCCGTTCAGAGGGGACCGCAGGCTGTCTATCCTCGTTGTCGTGAGTCGGACACCCGTGCCGTCGCTGAAGTTTTTTCAAAGCTCGGCTTCTGGATATTGGGAAGAAAGACCGCGCGAGGTAGATGGATGCGAGTCCCATCGAATTTTTTTATTTTTTAAAAAAAACAATCACCTGAACGGAGATGTGTTCTCTTTCGTCGATTTTTCACGCTTTGAGTCGTCGCGATCGCCATCCGTTCGGAGGAGATCGCCGACTTCGAAGCCTCGATGTCGTGAGTCGGACACCCGTGCCGTCGCTAGAGTTTTTTCAAAGCTCGGCTTCTGGATATTGGGAGGAAAGACCGCTCGAGGCCGAGGGTCGCGCGAGTCCCATCGAATCTTTACATCACCCGAACGATGGAGGCGCACGCTCTTTTTCTTGAATAATTGGACGAGAGGAATGCATATCGTATTATATATACACACACACACATATATATATATATGGGCTAGCCACCGTGCGTATTTCTTCGCGAGATCGTGTGCTGCACAGAGGATTCAGAATCGGGTGTTATATCCCCGTCGTTTCCTGACGAACGGAGCTTCGATCTCGATGGTTGTTATATATCATAATGTACTTTTCGCCCGGCCGGCGGACGCGCGTATCTTCGCGCGTTCGTCGGATTTCATTTTCGAACGTTTTCGTGTCGTCGATCTTCCGGCGACTTCTGCGCGTCCGATTCCCGTTGGTCGGTCGTGTCGGATCTCGGCTTCGCTCGAACCGAGTATTAAGAGTACATGGAGTACAAGAGTTTTAAAAAATATATGAAAAGATTACCCTGAACGGTGGATCACTTGGCTCGTGGGTCGATGAAGAACGCAGCTAATTGCGCGTCAACGTGTGAACTGCAGGACACATGAACATCGACATTTCGAACGCACATTGCGGTCCACGGATACAATTCCTGGACCACGCCTGGCTGAGGGTTGCTCACGTAAACCTAAGACTGCTTGCGTTGCGTGTCGTTCCTCTCTATCTGTCTCTCTCTGTCCCTTGGTGCCTTCGACAACCCGCCGTCGTTCTTACGATACGTAGAACGTTTCAGAGTCGGAGGAAGCGCACGAAGAAGGATACGAACAAGAGCGGACGCGAGAGAACGTACGCGACGTACGAGCGATTGTTGGACGCTCGTCGGCGTTCGTCGCGGTCGTGTCGAGACCGTGCAATTCGTACGCATGCTCGATATATAAACTATCGTGTTCACGGGAGACACTACGAAACTCTACCTCTGTCTCTCTCTGTCCCTTGGTGCCTTCGACAACCCGCCGTCGTTCTTACGATACGTAGAACGTTTCAGAGTCGGAGGAAGCGCACGAAGAAGGATACGAATAAGAGCGGAGAGAACCGTCACGGACCTGCGTGAGTGCTAGCGGCGTCGTGAGTCGTCCTTTCGTACGACCGCCCGCTTATGCACCGCTTCGTGTCGGTTATCGAATATATTATATATATATATATATATATATATATATACGTAGTGTTGTCCTCGTGACCGATTTTTTTTTCATATCAGCAGATTTGCATACGTTTGCAGGTTTTCGATGAGCACGATGTCCGCGCCCCCGACGTCGTCTTAAATGAATATTATTTTGGCGAGACTGAGAGAAAGCAAATATGGGAACTCGGTCGAGAGAGGAGAGAAGGAGAACAGCCTCAGATAAAAGTAAACTTGGTAACGGTGCGGAATTTTGCCGTACAACCGTCTTTTCTTAAGACGTTTTACTCGAATAGCCCCAGGGATCTAATGCCCACTCCGTCTCTTCGTGCGTAGAGATATACTCTGCGCGAGCGACTGACAACGACGAGGACCGTCGCATCGATGGGTCGTCGTTGCGTTTAACATACTCTGTGCTTGTAATTTATCCCCGAAAGAGAGCCGTAGATCCGGGAACGCACACGTGATTTCTTCGAGCGCTGATGACTTAGGGAGATGATCCCCAGGCGTTGCGCGGAGATCGGAGAGTACGCGTTACTTGTATCGGGACGAATTTTCCCCGTCGTTCGCGTATCTCTCTGCCCGCCGGCCCTGGCCCAAAGCCACGTTCGTCGGAAATCGTAGAAATCGTGTGCGAACTAGCGCGTGTCTATGATCGGCTACGGGTGTTTTACCAAGCTCGAGGTGTTGCGCAACGTTTCCGTACCTGACGAAGATGCGCACGAGAGTCCGTTACAAAGTCGTTGGATGGTCGTCGTCGTCATGCCAGAGAGAATCTCTGGACACGTACAGGAGAAGAGATCGTAGACGAGGAAGAAGACGATCCCCTTTGGCGAGGCTGGAGTGAAACTTTGATTTAATTAAAGACGAGGTATACACGCGCGTACGACGTGATAGTCGTGCGCGCGTGTGATTT
>NW_026109288.1:12500-42500 GCF_024516045.1 Bombus affinis | reverse complement strand
TTCGTGTGAACAGCCGTTGCACACGAGTCAGTCGATCCTAAGCCCTAAGAGAAATCCTATGCAGATGAGGTGTCCTAAGATCATACAAATTGCAACAAACAAATAAAAATTGAGCGAAAGAAACACACCCATTGGGCGAAAGGGAATCCGGTTCCTATTCCGGAACCCGGCAGCGGAACCGCATACCATTCGGGCCCTCGTAAGAGTGTTCGTCGGGGTAACCCAAAATGACCTGGAGACGCCGTCGGGAGATCCGGGAAGAGTTTTCTTTTCTGTATAAGCGTTCGAGTTCCCTGGAAACCTCTAGCAGGGAGATAGGGTTTGGAACGCGAAGAGCACCGCAGTTGCGGCGGTGTCCGGATCTTCCCCTCGGACCTTGAAAATCCAGGAGAGGGCCACGTGGAGGTGTCGCGCCGGTTCGTACCCATATCCGCAGCAGGTCTCCAAGGTAAAGAGCCTCTAGTCGATAGATTAATGTAGGTAAGGGAAGTCGGCAAATTGGATCCGTAACTTCGGAATAAGGATTGGCTCTGAGGAGCGGGGCGTGTCGGGCTTGGTCGGGAAGCGGGTTTGGCTGACGTGCCGGGCCTGGGCGAGCTGAACGGGACGCGGCGTATCTCTCTCTCGGGGGGGATATCGTCGCGCACCCCGGATCCGAGCTCGGTCCCGTGCCTTGGCCTCCCGCGGATCTTCCTTGCTGCGAGGCTTCCGTGGCGGTTTTACCGTCGCGG
Source organism: Bombus affinis (assembly GCF_024516045.1). Classification (NCBI taxonomy): domain Eukaryota; kingdom Metazoa; phylum Arthropoda; class Insecta; order Hymenoptera; family Apidae; genus Bombus; species Bombus affinis. The sequence continues at coordinate 41,769 of NW_026109288.1, read as the reverse complement.
TCGTTCTCTTCGGCCGCCATTCAACGCTCAGCTCAGAACTGGCACGGACTAGGGGAATCCGACTGTCTAATTAAAACAAAGCATTGCGATGGCCCCCAAGGGTGTTGACGCAATGTGATTTCTGCCCAGTGCTCTGAATGTCAACGTGAAGAAATTCAAAAAAGCGCGGGTAAACGGCGGGAGTAACTATGACTCTCTTAAGGTAGCCAAATGCCTCGTCATCTAATTAGTGACGCGCATGAATGGATTAACGAGATTCCCTCTGTCCCTATCTACTATCTACTAAGATGGCGGCAAGTGGGACGGACGCGTGCACGTCGCTCCGCAGTCTATAAACGAAAAAACCGGGCAAATTAAAAAGTTCGGGCGTAAAAATTAATTTAAAGCAAAGTGGGAGTGCCGAGGAAAACGTGTAGTTAAAAAGAATCGTGGAGATCGCCGAATTCAGAGCGAAAAAAGCTAATGTAAATCGCCACGTGCGAAAAGTGAGGTTAGCTGACGCGACGGATAGGAAAAACCGAAAAATCAAAGATCTCGGGAGCGAAAAATAATTCAATAGGCAGAGTTAGTGCTTAAAATAAAGTGCATGCAAAAATATTAGTGGAGATTTCCGCAATAAGCGCGGAAAAAGCAAAGAAAGTGCCGCGTGTGCGAAGCGAGGTTAGGCCACGTGGCGGACAAAAACGCGTAAATCGAAGATCTCGGGCACGAAACTAAAATAATAGGTAGTGCGAGTGCTAAAAAACATAGTGCACACCGAAAGCTTAGTGAAAATTGCCGCAATAAGCGCGGAAAAACAAAAGAAAGTGCCGCGTGCGCGAAGTGAGGTTAGGCCACGTGGCGGACAAAAACGCGAAAATCGAAGATCTCGGGCACGAAAACTAAAATAATAGATAGTGCGAGTGCTAAAAACATAGTGCACACCGAAAGTTTAGTGGAAATTGCCGCAATAAGCGCGAGAGAAGCAAAACAAAGTGCCACGTGCGGGAGGATAGGTTAGCGGACGCGCGGCAGCCATCTTGGGTCGAGCGACCGAAGCGCCGCCGCCCGGGCATCTTGGGAACCAAGAGCACGCTGCTAGGCGGCAAATTCAAATTCAAATTCAAACCCAGGGGTTTTGAACTGTGAAGAGCACGCCGCCGGACTCAGCGCGGGAGTGCTCGCGGGAACAAAGCGCCAACTGAAAGTCCGCGAGGGGGATTCAATACGCCGCTGGACATAGCCACCGGGAAGCGAACAGCCGCAGCGGAAGCCGCAAGAAGCGGCAAGGAGCCGGTGATGCCGACGCTAGGGCACTCGTCGCCAGGCGCAGAGGCCAGAGTGGTCCTCCAACCCCTGAGGAAACAGATGGAAAAGAACGAGGCCACTCCAAGCCCGAGGATACCAGAGAAGACGATGAGAGCAAGCCTGGGGAGAAACAACCCCCCCAGAGATGAGGAGAGATTGGCCGGGGAGGATAAGCGGCAAGTGCCCGATATAAAGGCACAGGCCAGTGACATAGAGAGGAAGGTCACGGCGTTCTGCTTAGACTCGGCCAGGAAAATAAACAAGGAACACGCCGCAGTAATCCTACGGCACTTCAAAGAAATGAGGGGCATTGTTGACGAGCTACTGCTCCATAATAGCTACCTGACAGGCAGGCTAGAGCAGAGTGCCGGAGATGAGAAGAATAAGGAAACGGCGATAATGAACGCCGTCAACAAAGCAACCAGGCGGCTAGAAACAGCCGTCTTGAGAACGACGCAGCAGGAACAGAGGGAGCCGACATATGCCGAAAAAGTAAAGATAACGAGCAACAAGGTCGAGCAGACGGCGGTCAAGCCGCCCAAAAATGTGGTCATAATTCGACCGGAAAGAGAAGGTGGCGAGATTCAAACGAGCGAAGAAGCACTTGACGCGGTGTTCACCCTAGTGAATCCCCGCAAGAGAGGAATCCAAGTTACGGCCGTCCGGAAAATAAAGGGAAACGGCCTAGCCGTTGAGACGACGAAGCCGGAGAGCCTAAAAGAGTTCACCGAGAACTCGAAACTAAAGGAGGCTGGACTAAAAGCTAGCACGCCGCAGCGGAGACCCCCCAGGATGATCATCTACGACGTCCCGAGGGACATTCCAGAGAAGGAGATCCTGGCCTGCATGAGGAAGCAGAACCAAGAAAGACTAAATGAGGACGACGTTGCAGCCATCAAGTTCTGCTTCAGGACCGGCAGAAAGGATCAAGAGGAGACGAACTGGGTCATCGAAGTGCCCCCCCAGGTAAGGGAGAAACTATTGAAAGGTAAGATCTTCCTCTCATGGAATGCCTGCAAAGTTAAAGATTACATAGCAATTAGTCGCTGCTACAAGTGTCAAGGATACGGACACGTGGCAAAATATTGCCGCGTTAACTACGAAATCTGCGCGCACTGTGCAGAAAGTGGGCACAGCACTAAAGAGTGCAAAGATAAGGATGGGCACGCCACCTGCGTAAACTGCAAGAGAGCAGGGAGGAAGGGCGACCACGCAGCTTCCAACGCGAAATGCCCAATGTATACGAAAGCCTTGGAAGCAATAATAGCAAGGACGCAATATGTATAAAGAGCAACGCAGGGACAGAAGAGGACTTGGGAGGAAAAGGGAAATAAGGATCCTGCAGCACAACATGCAGCGATCCAAAACAACTCCTTATGAGATCCGGACGCAAATGGACGCCGATGGGGATGACATAATATTAATGCAAGAACCATACAGCGTCGATGGGAAAATACCCGGATTCGGCACAGGAGTCGCGATCGCCTGCAGAGGGTCGAAGCACAACCCGCCAATGGCGGCCGTAGGGATAAAATCAGAGACCCTAACGCCCCTCGAGGTCGCCGAACTCTGCACAACACACTGTTCCTGCGTGCAGATAAGCGACGGGGAAACAGAGGTGTACGCGGCAAGCCTGTACTTTCCGCCGACAGGAAACATCGAGGTCGGCGTGCAACAGTTGGAGAAGGTACTACGGTGTCTCAGAGGCAAGAGGATCATCATCGGCCTGGATGCGAACGCAAAATCACCGCTGTGGTGCAGCAGGAGCACCGACGACAGAGGCGAGGCCCTAGAGGCAGTCATAGCGCAGTACGGTCTCCATGTCCTGAATCAACCAGGACAACCCCACACGTTTGAAACAACTCGAGGGCGATCAAACATAGACGTGACGATGGCGAGCCCAGAGGCAATACTCCTTGTAAAGGGCTGGAGGATACGCGAAGATGGCACCTCCAGTGACCACCGGATACTGGAGACGCTCCTCGACTTCGGGACGAGAAGCACCACACCGCAGCTTCAGGAAAGACGCTATAACACGCGAAAAGCCAACTGGGAGGTATTTCAGAGTGCCCTCACAGAGAAAATGGAGGCACTCAAAGAAACAACCCTCCAGCAGGCAGAGGACGTCGAAAGAATGGCCGGGCAACTCCAGGCAACCCTGATAGGTGCCTGCGACACCGCCATCCCAAAGAAGAAATGGTACTACAGGTCAGTACCCTGGTGGACGCCCGAGCTCACCAGAGCAAAGAGAAACACCTACCAGGCGAGAAGAAGGTATCAGGGGGCCAGGGACCCCGCTACGAGGGAGCAGGAGAAGCTGCGGTACAGGTCAACACGAAAGGAGTATAAGAGGATGCTGGCAAGAGCAAAAATCCAGAGCTGGCAGGACTTCGTCACCAAAGAGGGTAACAGGGAACCTTGGGGCATCGCTTACAAAACAGTCGCAAGGAAACTCAGAGGAGAGGAAACAACATCGACGCTGAAGACGCCGCTCGGATATACCTCCAACTGGCGAACGACCGCGGCAGCGATGTTGTCCGCACTTCTACCCGACGACGAGGAAGACACCGAAACGGAGGAGCAGAAGGAAATAAGGCGGAACTCGACAAACCCCCCCAACGTAGAAGACACCCCTGAATTCAGCTTCGAGGAACTCAGTGACGCCGTGAAACGGCTGAGGAAGGGGAAGTGCCCAGGCCCCGACCTGATTGAGGTCGAAATAATCCAACGGGCCTGGGGAAGAATACACCAGGAGCTCCTAAGGCTCATGAACGGCTGCCTCGCCTGGGGAATATTCCCCAAACGGTGGAAGGTCGCAAATGTTATCACCATCCCCAAGGGACCGGATCGGGACAGAAGCAATCCGAAATCCTACAGGCCAATCTGTCTGCTCTCCATGATAGGCAAGCTGCTAGAAAGGCTAATGGCCACCAGGATGGCACCTATCTTCCACGACCACGCGCTCTCCTCCGACAGACAATATGGCTTTCGCCCCGGAAGATCGACGGTGGACGCGATCATCAAGCTCCGCGAGAAAATCGAGCAAATGAGCGAGAAGAGGTATGTCCTCGCAATAGCACTCGATATATCAGGAGCCTTCGACAACGTCTGGTGGCCGAACGTTGCTGCACGAGCTCAAAAGAAGAGAATGCCCCGACAACCTGTACCGGTTGACAAGGAGCTACTTCTCCGAAAGAAACCGTACAGATTGCTGGGAAAAACGAAGCAGTGAGCAAGCCCGTCACGAAAGGATGCCCGCAGGGATCGGTACTGGGACCAAGTTTCTGGAATCTCGTATTTGATGACCTGCTGGCTGAGCTAGCGGAAAACGCGACTGAGTGCGAACCCATTGCGTACGCGGACGACATCGTGATTCTAATTGCCGGTAACACGAGAACGAGCTCCAGAAAAAAGGACAGGAGGTAGTTACCCGAGTCTCTACCTGGTGCACCAGGAAGAAGCTAACGTTATCGGCACAGAAAACGGAGATGCTGCTCGTCAAAGGCAAGCTGGACGCGGAGAGGCCACCGATTATTAAGATTAGCGGCAGGAATATAAGGATGGAGCAGGCAATCAAATACCTTGGAGAGCACCTCGAAGGAGGGCTAAAAGTCAACAAGCACGTGGAGGCAATAACAGGTAAGTGTCAAAAACTCTTCAACAGCCTCGCGAGGGTGGCCAAGGCGAAATGGGGACTCGGACACGCGGCCATGCGTACTCTGTACAGAGGGCTGTACGAGCCGATAACCACATACGCCGCAGCCGGCTGGAGCGACCTACTGAAGGGAAAGCGAGGAGCAAGCTGATAAGGTCACAGAGGATGGCACTCCTCCGAGTGACCAAGGCCTATAGAACCACGTCAACCGAGGCAACTGCAGGTTATCGCCGGGAGTCATTCCTATTGACCTCCTAGTCGAAATCAGGGCAAGACTCCACAATAAGAAGAGGAGGCGCGACGAAGCGCCCGACGAGAAATCCATTGTCGGCGAGGCGTTAGATAAGTGGCAAGAGCGCTGGCAAACAACGCCAAAGGGCAGGACGACCTTCGACTACTTTGCTAGCATCAAGGACAGACTGGAGAACCGCTGGGTGAGACCCGACCACTACACGACACAGTTCATTAGCGGCCACGGGGATTTCAACGGTAAGCTCAAGTCATTCAACTCAGCGAATTGGACACATGTGAATGCGGCGAAATAGAAACCGCCCATCACATCTTAGAAGACTGTCCAATCTTCGATGAAGAAAGGCAAGAATTCCGAAATGCACTGGGAGAACTCGATCTGCGCTGGCCGGTAGAAAAGCGGGAGATACGTAACAAAAGACGTATACCCCCACTTCTGTCAGTTTGCAAGGAAAGTACTCCAAGCGAAGGAGGAGAAGAGAAGGAACGCCCTACGAGAAATGGGAGGCGCAACGCAGCCAGGGCGACTGCCAGGAAGAGGATCGACGCAACTGGAGGGGCAGGCAGGCCGGCTTAAGGCATAGTCCAAGACTGGCCCGGTGCGTGCCCGTACAACGACGGGAACAAGAGGAAGAAACCAACGAAGAGGGACTCTCCGAAGAAGAAGACGGCGACACCCAATAGTAGAGGAGCAGGAAGGAGACGAAGAAGAAGAAGACAAAACAGCGAAGAAGGGATACACGCACGAAAACACAGGACCCATGACAGGACAATACACAAAACACTGGGAACAGGAAGAGAACTAAGGATAAGAGGACAAGAAAACCAACACGAGCCGGAGATAAGACCTGCGACCGTCAGCGCAGGCGACGCTCATGCAAATGAGTGCCGTGACGGTGCAGGGACAATCGGCTGCAAAGCCAACCTGCTGGGACCGAGCTATATGCTGGCAGCTCCGCCTCCCCGTGGCCCCCGCTGGTAACGGTGCTGCGCGATGCGCGCATCGCGCGGCGCCGGCTAAGCGAGCTGCCGCCCGAAAGGGTAGGTTCAACTTGCCCACTGACCCGAAAGGAGAGGGCAGGGTTTTTCCAAGTCGCGCGCCGACCACCTATGCGCGCCGTTCCCCGGGTATTGGACGTCAGGAAGTAGGATATAAATAACATCTAGCGAAGCCAGTATGAGTGACTCCAGGAATGGCGTGGCCGGCCCAACGGTCGAGCCCCTAATCGCTCAATACTACTTGTCCCTATCTACTAGTTTCCAAGATGGCGGCAAGTGGGACGGACGCGTGCACGTCGCTCCGCAGTCTATAAACGAAAAAACCGGGCAAATTAAAAAGTTCGGGCGTAAAAATTAATTTAAAGCAAAGTGGGAGTGCCGAGGAAAACGTGTAGTTAAAAAGAATCGTGGAGATCGCCGAATTCAGAGCGAAAAAAAGCTAATGTAAATCGCCACGTGCGAAAAGTGAGGTTAGCTGACGCGACGGATAGGAAAAACCGAAAAATCAAAGATCTCGGGAGCGAAAAATAATTCAATAGGCAGAGTTAGTGCTTAAAATAAAGTGCATGCAAAAATATTAGTGGAGATTTCCGCAATAAGCGCGGAAAAAGCAAAGAAAGTGCCGCGTGTGCGAAGCGAGGTTAGGCCACGTGGCGGACAAAAACGCGTAAATCGAAGATCTCGGGCACGAAACTAAAATAATAGGTAGTGCGAGTGCTAAAAAACATAGTGCACACCGAAAGTTTAGTGAAAATTGCCGCAATAAGCGCGGAAAAACAAAAGAAAGTGCCGCGTGCGCGAAGTGAGGTTAGGCCACGTGGCGGACAAAAACGCGAAAATCGAAGATCTCGGGCACGAAAACTAAAATAATAGATAGTGCGAGTGCTAAAAACATAGTGCACACCGAAAGTTTAGTGGAAATTGCCGCAATAAGCGCGAGAAAAGCAAAACAAAGTGCCACGTGCGGGAGGATAGGTTAGCGGACGCGCGGCAGCCATCTTGGGTCGAGCGACCGAAGCGCCGCCGCCCGGGCATCTTGGGAACCAAGAGCACGCTGCTAGGCGGCAAATTCAAATTCAAATTCAAACCCAGGGGTTTTGAACTGTGAAGAGCACGCCGCCGGACTCAGCGCGGGAGTGCTCGCGGGAACAAAGCGCCAACTGAAAGTCCGCGAGGGGGATTCAATACGCCGCTGGACATAGCCACCGGGAAGCGAACAGCCGCAGCGGCAGCCGCAAGAAGCGGCAAGGAGCCGGTGATGCCGACGCTAGGGCACTCGTCGCCAGGCGCAGAGGCCAGAGTGGTCCTCCAACCCCTGAGGAAACAGATGGAAAAGAACGAGGCCACTCCAAGCCCGAGGATACCAGAGAAGACGATGAGAGCAAGCCTGGGGAGAAACAACCCCCCCAGAGATGAGGAGAGATTGGCCGGGGAGGATAAGCGGCAAGTGCCCGATATAAAGGCACAGGCCAGTGACATAGAGAGGAAGGTCACGGCGTTCTGCTTAGACTCGGCCAGGAAAATAAACAAGGAACACGCCGCAGTAATCCTACGGCACTTCAAAGAAATGAGGGGCATTGTTGACGAGCTACTGCTCCATAATAGCTACCTGACAGGCAGGCTAGAGCAGAGTGCCGGAGATGAGAAGAATAAGGAAACGGCGATAATGAACGCCGTCAACAAAGCAACCAGGCGGCTAGAAACAGCCGTCTTGAGAACGACGCAGCAGGAACAGAGGGAGCCGACATATGCCGAAAAAGTAAAGATAACGAGCAACAAGGTCGAGCAGACGGCGGTCAAGCCGCCCAAAAATGTGGTCATAATTCGACCGGAAAGAGAAGGTGGCGAGATTCAAACGAGCGAAGAAGCACTTGACGCGGTGTTCACCCTAGTGAATCCCCGCAAGAGAGGAATCCAAGTTACGGCCGTCCGGAAAATAAAGGGAAACGGCCTAGCCGTTGAGACGACGAAGCCGGAGAGCCTAAAAGAGTTCACCGAGAACTCGAAACTAAAGGAGGCTGGACTAAAAGCTAGCACGCCGCAGCGGAGACCCCCCAGGATGATCATCTACGACGTCCCGAGGGACATTCCAGAGAAGGAGATCCTGGCCTGCATGAGGAAGCAGAACCAAGAAAGACTAAATGAGGACGACGTTGCAGCCATCAAGTTCTGCTTCAGGACCGGCAGAAAGGATCAAGAGGAGACGAACTGGGTCATCGAAGTGCCCCCCCAGGTAAGGGAGAAACTATTGAAAGGTAAGATCTTCCTCTCATGGAATGCCTGCAAAGTTAAAGATTACATAGCAATTAGTCGCTGCTACAAGTGTCAAGGATACGGACACGTGGCAAAATATTGCCGCGTTAACTACGAAATCTGCGCGCACTGTGCAGAAAGTGGGCACAGCACTAAAGAGTGCAAAGATAAGGATGGGCACGCCACCTGCGTAAACTGCAAGAGAGCAGGGAGGAAGGGCGACCACGCAGCTTCCAACGCGAAATGCCCAATGTATACGAAAGCCTTGGAAGCAATAATAGCAAGGACGCAATATGTATAAAGAGCAACGCAGGGACAGAAGAGGACTTGGGAGGAAAAGGGAAATAAGGATCCTGCAGCACAACATGCAGCGATCCAAAACAACTCCTTATGAGATCCGGACGCAAATGGACGCCGATGGGGATGACATAATATTAATGCAAGAACCATACAGCGTCGATGGGAAAATACCCGGATTCGGCACAGGAGTCGCGATCGCCTGCAGAGGGTCGAAGCACAACCCGCCAATGGCGGCCGTAGGGATAAAATCAGAGACCCTAACGCCCCTCGAGGTCGCCGAACTCTGCACAACACACTGTTCCTGCGTGCAGATAAGCGACGGGGAAACAGAGGTGTACGCGGCAAGCCTGTACTTTCCGCCGACAGGAAACATCGAGGTCGGCGTGCAACAGTTGGAGAAGGTACTACGGTGTCTCAGAGGCAAGAGGATCATCATCGGCCTGGATGCGAACGCAAAATCACCGCTGTGGTGCAGCAGGAGCACCGACGACAGAGGCGAGGCCCTAGAGGCAGTCATAGCGCAGTACGGTCTCCATGTCCTGAATCAACCAGGACAACCCCACACGTTTGAAACAACTCGAGGGCGATCAAACATAGACGTGACGATGGCGAGCCCAGAGGCAATACTCCTTGTAAAGGGCTGGAGGATACGCGAAGATGGTACCTCCAGTGACCACCGGATACTGGAGACGCTCCTCGACTTCGGGGCGAGAAGCACCACACCGCAGCTTCAGGAAAGACGCTATAACACGCGAAAAGCCAACTGGGAGGTATTTCAGAGTGCCCTCACAGAGAAAATGGAGGCACTCAAAGAAACAACCCTCCAGCAGGCAGAGGACGTCGAAAGAATGGCCGGGCAACTCCAGGCAACCCTGATAGGTGCCTGCGACACCGCCATCCCAAAGAAGAAATGGTACTACAGGTCAGTACCCTGGTGGACGCCCGAACTCACCAGAGCAAAGAGAAACACCTACCAGGCGAGAAGAAGGTATCAGGGGGCCAGGGACCCCGCTACGAGGGAGCAGGAGAAGCTGCGGTACAGGTCAACACGAAAGGAGTATAAGAGGATGCTGGCAAGAGCAAAAATCCAGAGCTGGCAGGACTTCGTCACCAAAGAGGGTAACAGGGAACCTTGGGGCATCGCTTACAAAACAGTCGCAAGGAAACTCAGAGGAGAGGAAACAACATCGACGCTGAAGACGCCGCTCGGATATACCTCCAACTGGCGAACGACCGCGGCAGCGATGTTGTCCGCACTTCTACCCGACGACGAGGAAGACACCGAAACGGAGGAGCAGAAGGAAATAAGGCGGAACTCGACAAACCCCCCCAACGTAGAAGACACCCCTGAATTCAGCTTCGAGGAACTCAGTGACGCCGTGAAACGGCTGAGGAAGGGGAAGTGCCCAGGCCCCGACCTGATTGAGGTCGAAATAATCCAACGGGCCTGGGGAAGAATACACCAGGAGCTCCTAAGGCTCATGAACGGCTGCCTCGCCTGGGGAATATTCCCCAAACGGTGGAAGGTCGCAAATGTTATCACCATCCCCAAGGGACCGGATCGGGACAGAAGCAATCCGAAATCCTACAGGCCAATCTGTCTGCTCTCCATGATAGGCAAGCTGCTAGAAAGGCTAATGGCCACCAGGATGGCACCTATCTTCCACGACCACGCGCTCTCCTCCGACAGACAATATGGCTTTCGCCCCGGAAGATCGACGGTGGACGCGATCATCAAGCTCCGCGAGAAAATCGAGCAAATGAGCGAGAAGAGGTACGTCCTCGCAATAGCACTCGATATATCAGGAGCCTTCGACAACGTCTGGTGGCCGAACGTGCTGCACGAGCTCAAAAGAAGAGAATGCCCCGACAACCTGTACCGGTTAACAAGGAGCTACTTCTCCGAAAGAACCGTACAGATTGCTGGGAAAAACGAAGCAGTGAGCAAGCCCGTCACGAAAGGATGCCCGCAGGGATCGGTACTGGGACCAAGTTTCTGGAATCTCGTATTTGATGACCTGCTGGCTGAGCTAGCGGGAAACGCGACAGGGTGCGAACCCATCGCGTACGCGGACGACATCGTGATTCTAATTGCCGGCAACACGAGGAACGAGCTCCAGGAAAAGGGACAGGAGGTAGTTACCCGAGTCTCTACCTGGTGCACCAGGAAGAAGCTAACGTTATCGGCACAGAAAACGGAGATGCTGCTCGTCAAAGGTAAGCTGGACGCGGAGAGGCCACCGATTATTAAGATTAGCGGCAGGAATATAAGGATGGAGCAGGCAATCAAATACCTCGGAGTGCACCTCGAAGGAGGGCTAAAAGTCAACAAGCACGTGGAGGCAATAACAGGTAAGTGTCAAAAACTCTTCAACAGCCTCGCGAGGGTGGCCAAGGCGAAATGGGGACTCGGACACGCGGCCATGCGTACTCTGTACAGAGGGCTGTACGAGCCGATAACCACATACGCCGCAGCCGGCTGGAGCGACCTACTGAAAGGGAAAGCGAGGAGCAAGCTGATAAGGTCACAGAGGATGGCACTCCTCCGAGTGACCAAGGCCTATAGAACCACGTCAACCGAGGCACTGCAGGTTATCGCCGGAGTCATTCCTATTGACCTCCTAGTCGAAATCAGGGCAAGACTCCACAATAAGAAGAGGAGGCGCGACGAAGCGCCCGACGAGAAATCCATTGTCGGCGAGGCGTTAGATAAGTGGCAAGAGCGCTGGCAAACAACGCCAAAGGGCAGGACGACCTTCGACTACTTTGCTAGCATCAAGGACAGACTGGAGAACCGCTGGGTGAGACCCGACCACTACACGACACAGTTCATTAGCGGCCACGGGGATTTCAACGGTAAGCTCAAGTCATTCAACCTCAGCGAATTGGACACATGTGAATGCGGCGAAATAGAAACCGCCCATCACATCTTAGAAGACTGTCCAGTCTTCGATGAAGAAAGGCAGGAATTCCGAAATGCACTGGGAGAACTCGATCTGCGCTGGCCGGAAGAAAAGCGGGAGTACGTAACAAAAGACGTATACCCCCACTTCTGTCAGTTTGCAAGGAAAGTACTCCAAGCGAAGGAGGAGAAGAGAAGGAACGCCCTACGAGAAATGGGAGGCGCAACGCAGCCAGGGCGACTGCCAGGAAGAGGATCGACGCAACTGGAGGGGCAGGCAGGCCGGCCTCTAAGGCATAGTCCAAGACTGGCCCGGTGCGTGCCCGTACAACGACGGGAACAAGAGGAAGAAACCAACGAAGAGGGACTCTCCGAAGAAGAAGACGGCGACACCCAATAGTAGAGGAGCAGGAAGGAGACGAAGAAGAAGAAGATAAAACAGCGAAGAAGGGATACACGCACGAAAACACAGGACCCATGACAGGACAATACACAAAACACTGGGAACAGGAAGAGAACTAAGGATAAGAGGACAAGAAAACCAACACGAGCCGGAGATAAGACCTGCGACCGTCAGCGCAGGCGACGCTCATGCAAATGAGTGCCGTGACGGTGCAGGGACAATCGGCTGCAAAGCCAACCTGCTGGGACCGAGCTATATGCTGGCAGCTCCGCCTCCCCGTGGCCCCCGCTGGTAACGGTGCTGCGCGATGCGCGCATCGCGCGGCGCCGGCTAAGCGAGCTGCCGCCCGAAAGGGTAGGTTCAACTTGCCCACTGACCCGAAAGGAGAGGGCAGGGTTTTTCCAAGTCGCGCGCCGACCACCTATGCGCGCCGTTCCCCGGGCATTGGACGTCAGAAAGTAGGATATAAATAACATCTAGCGAAGCCAGTATGAGTGCTATACTCCAGGAATGGCGTGGCCGGCCCAACGGTCGAGCCCCTAATCGCTCAATACTACTTGTCCCTATCTACTAGTTTCCAAGATGGCGGCAAGTGAGACGGACGCGTGCACGTCGCTCCGCAGTCTATAAACGAAAAAACCGGGCAAATTAAAAAGTTCGGGCGTAAAAACTAATTTAAAGCAAAGTGGGAGTGCCGAGGAAAACGCGTAGTTAAAAAGAATCGTGGAGATCGCCGAATTCAGAGCGAAAAAAGCTAATGAAAATCGCCACGTGCGAAAAGTGAGGTTAGCGGACGCGACGGATAGGAAAAAACCGAAAATCAAAGATCTCGGGAGCGAAAAATAATTTAAGAGGCAGAGTTAGTGCTTAAAATAAAGTGCATGCAAAAATATTAGTGGAGATTTCCGCAATAAGCGCGAAAAAAACAAAAGAAAGTGCCGCGTGTGCGAAGCGAGGTTAGGCCACGTGGCGGACAAAAACGCGAAAATCGAAGATCTCGGGCACGAAAACTAAAATAATAGGAAGTGCGAGTGCTAAAAAACATAGTGCGCACCGAAAGTTTAGTGAAAATTGCCGCAATAAGAGCGGAAAAACAAAAGAAAGTGCCGCGTGCGCGAAGTGAGGTTAGGCCACGTGGCGGACAAAAACGCGAAAATCGAAGATCTCGGGCACGAAAACTAAAATAATAGATAGTGCGAGTGCTAAAAACATAGTGCACACCGAAAGTTTAGTGGAAATTGCCGCAATAAGCGCGAGAAAAGCAAAACAAAGTGCCACGTGCGGGAGGATAGGTTAGCGGACGCGCGGCAGCCATCTTGGGTCGAGCGACCGAAGCGCCGCCGCCCGGGCATCTTGGGAACCAAGAGCACGCCGCTAGGCGGCAAATTCAAATTCAAATTCAAACCCAGGGGTTTTGAACTGTGAAGAGCACGCCGCCGGACTCAGCGCGGGAGTGCTCGCGGGAACAAAGCGCCAACTGAAAGTCCGCGAGGGGGATTCAATACGCCGCTGGACATAGCCACCGGGAAGCGAACAGCCGCAGCGGCAGCCGCAAGAAGCGGCAAGGAGCCGGTGATGCCGACGCTAGGGCACTCGTCGCCAGGCGCAGAGGCCAGAGTGGTCCTCCAACCCCTGAGGAAACAGATGGAAAAGAACGAGGCCACTCCAAGCCCGAGGATACCAGAGAAGACGATGAGAGCAAGCCTGGGGAGAAACAACCCCCCCAGAGATGAGGAGAGATTGGCCGGGGAGGATAAGCGGCAAGTGCCCGATATAAAGGCACAGGCCAGTGACATAGAGAGGAAGGTCACGGCGTTCTGCTTAGACTCGGCCAGGAAAATAAACAAGGAACACGCCGCAGTAATCCTACGGCACTTCAAAGAAATGAGGGGCATTGTTGACGAGCTACTGCTCCATAATAGCTACCTGACAGGCAGGCTAGAGCAGAGTGCCGGAGATGAGAAGAATAAGGAAACGGCGATAATGAACGCCGTCAACAAAGCAACCAGGCGGCTAGAAACAGCCGTCTTGAGAACGACGCAGCAGGAACAGAGGGAGCCGACATATGCCGAAAAAGTAAAGATAACGAGCAACAAGGTCGAGCAGACGGCGGTCAAGCCGCCCAAAAATGTGGTCATAATTCGACCGGAAAGAGAAGGTGGCGAGATTCAAACGAGCGAAGAAGCACTTGACGCGGTGTTCACCCTAGTGAATCCCCGCAAGAGAGGAATCCAAGTTACGGCCGTCCGGAAAATAAAGGGAAACGGCCTAGCCGTTGAGACGACGAAGCCGGAGAGCCTAAAAGAGTTCACCGAGAACTCGAAACTAAAGGAGGCTGGACTAAAAGCTAGCACGCCGCAGCGGAGACCCCCCAGGATGATCATCTACGACGTCCCGAGGGACATTCCAGAGAAGGAGATCCTGGCCTGCATGAGGAAGCAGAACCAAGAAAGACTAAATGAGGACGACGTTGCAGCCATCAAGTTCTGCTTCAGGACCGGCAGAAAGGATCAAGAGGAGACGAACTGGGTCATCGAAGTGCCCCCCCAGGTAAGGGAGAAACTATTGAAAGGTAAGATCTTCCTCTCATGGAATGCCTGCAAAGTTAAAGATTACATAGCAATTAGTCGCTGCTACAAGTGTCAAGGATACGGACACGTGGCAAAATATTGCCGCGTTAACTACGAAATCTGCGCGCACTGTGCAGAAAGTGGGCACAGCACTAAAGAGTGCAAAGATAAGGATGGGCACGCCACCTGCGTAAACTGCAAGAGAGCAGGGAGGAAGGGCGACCACGCAGCTTCCAACGCGAAATGCCCAATGTATACGAAAGCCTTGGAAGCAATAATAGCAAGGACGCAATATGTATAAAGAGCAACGCAGGGACAGAAGAGGACTTGGGAGGAAAAGGGAAATAAGGATCCTGCAGCACAACATGCAGCGATCCAAAACAACTCCTTATGAGATCCGGACGCAAATGGACGCCGATGGGGATGACATAATATTAATGCAAGAACCATACAGCGTCGATGGGAAAATACCCGGATTCGGCACAGGAGTCGCGATCGCCTGCAGAGGGTCGAAGCACAACCCGCCAATGGCGGCCGTAGGGATAAAATCAGAGACCCTAACGCCCCTCGAGGTCGCCGAACTCTGCACAACACACTGTTCCTGCGTGCAGATAAGCGACGGGGAAACAGAGGTGTACGCGGCAAGCCTGTACTTTCCGCCGACAGGAAACATCGAGGTCGGCGTGCAACAGTTGGAGAAGGTACTACGGTGTCTCAGAGGCAAGAGGATCATCATCGGCCTGGATGCGAACGCAAAATCACCGCTGTGGTGCAGCAGGAGCACCGACGACAGAGGCGAGGCCCTAGAGGCAGTCATAGCGCAGTACGGTCTCCATGTCCTGAATCAACCAGGACAACCCCACACGTTTGAAACAACTCGAGGGCGATCAAACATAGACGTGACGATGGCGAGCCCAGAGGCAATACTCCTTGTAAAGGGCTGGAGGATACGCGAAGATGGTACCTCCAGTGACCACCGGATACTGGAGACGCTCCTCGACTTCGGGACGAGAAGCACCACACCGCAGCTTCAGGAAAGACGCTATAACACGCGAAAAGCCAACTGGGAGGTATTTCAGAGTGCCCTCACAGAGAAAATGGAGGCACTCAAAGAAACAACCCTCCAGCAGGCAGAGGACGTCGAAAGAATGGCCGGGCAACTCCAGGCAACCCTGATAGGTGCCTGCGACACCGCCATCCCAAAGAAGAAATGGTACTACAGGTCAGTACCCTGGTGGACGCCCGAACTCACCAGAGCAAAGAGAAACACCTACCAGGCGAGAAGAAGGTATCAGGGGGCCAGGGACCCCGCTACGAGGGAGCAGGAGAAGCTGCGGTACAGGTCAACACGAAAGGAGTATAAGAGGATGCTGGCAAGAGCAAAAATCCAGAGCTGGCAGGACTTCGTCACCAAAGAGGGTAACAGGGAACCTTGGGGCATCGCTTACAAAACAGTCGCAAGGAAACTCAGAGGAGAGGAAACAACATCGACGCTGAAGACGCCGCTCGGATATACCTCCAACTGGCGAACGACCGCGGCAGCGATGTTGTCCGCACTTCTACCCGACGACGAGGAAGACACCGAAACGGAGGAGCAGAAGGAAATAAGGCGGAACTCGACAAACCCCCCCAACGTAGAAGACACCCCTGAATTCAGCTTCGAGGAACTCAGTGACGCCGTGAAACGGCTGAGGAAGGGGAAGTGCCCAGGCCCCGACCTGATTGAGGTCGAAATAATCCAACGGGCCTGGGGAAGAATACACCAGGAGCTCCTAAGGCTCATGAACGGCTGCCTCGCCTGGGGAATATTCCCCAAACGGTGGAAGGTCGCAAATGTTATCACCATCCCCAAGGGACCGGATCGGGACAGAAGCAATCCGAAATCCTACAGGCCAATCTGTCTGCTCTCCATGATAGGCAAGCTGCTAGAAAGGCTAATGGCCACCAGGATGGCACCTATCTTCCACGACCACGCGCTCTCCTCCGACAGACAATATGGCTTTCGCCCCGGAAGATCGACGGTGGACGCGATCATCAAGCTCCGCGAGAAAATCGAGCAAATGAGCGAGAAGAGGTACGTCCTCGCAATAGCACTCGATATATCAGGAGCCTTCGACAACGTCTGGTGGCCGAACGTGCTGCACGAGCTCAAAAGAAGAGAATGCCCCGACAACCTGTACCGGTTAACAAGGAGCTACTTCTCCGAAAGAACCGTACAGATTGCTGGGAAAAACGAAGCAGTGAGCAAGCCCGTCACGAAAGGATGCCCGCAGGGATCGGTACTGGGACCAAGTTTCTGGAATCTCGTATTTGATGACCTGCTGGCTGAGCTAGCGGGAAACGCGACAGGGTGCGAACCCATCGCGTACGCGGACGACATCGTGATTCTAATTGCCGGCAACACGAGGAACGAGCTCCAGGAAAAGGGACAGGAGGTAGTTACCCGAGTCTCTACCTGGTGCACCAGGAAGAAGCTAACGTTATCGGCACAGAAAACGGAGATGCTGCTCGTCAAAGGTAAGCTGGACGCGGAGAGGCCACCGATTATTAAGATTAGCGGCAGGAATATAAGGATGGAGCAGGCAATCAAATACCTCGGAGTGCACCTCGAAGGAGGGCTAAAAGTCAACAAGCACGTGGAGGCAATAACAGGTAAGTGTCAAAAACTCTTCAACAGCCTCGCGAGGGTGGCCAAGGCGAAATGGGGACTCGGACACGCAGCCATGCGTACTCTGTACAGAGGGCTGTACGAGCCGATAACCACATACGCCGCAGCCGGCTGGAGCGACCTACTGAAAGGGAAAGCGAGGAGCAAGCTGATAAGGTCACAGAGGATGGCACTCCTCCGAGTGACCAAGGCCTATAGAACCACGTCAACCGAGGCACTGCAGGTTATCGCAGGAGTCATTCCTATTGACCTCCTAGTCGAAATCAGGGCAAGACTCCACAATAAGAAGAGGAGGCGCGACGAAGCGCCCGACGAGAAATCCATTGTCGGCGAGGCGTTAGATAAGTGGCAAGAGCGCTGGCAAACAACGCCAAAGGGCAGGACGACCTTCGACTACTTTGCTAGCATCAAGGACAGACTGGAGAACCGCTGGGTGAGACCCGACCACTACACGACACAGTTCATTAGCGGCCACGGGGATTTCAACGGTAAGCTCAAGTCATTCAACCTCAGCGAATTGGACACATGTGAATGCGGCGAAATAGAAACCGCCCATCACATCTTAGAAGACTGTCCAATCTTCGATGAAGAAAGGCAGGAATTCCGAAATGCACTGGGAGAACTCGATCTGCGCTGGCCGGAAGAAAAGCGGGAGTACGTAACAAAAGACGTATACCCCCACTTCTGTCAGTTTGCAAGGAAAGTACTCCAAGCGAAGGAGGAGAAGAGAAGGAACGCCCTACGAGAAATGGGAGGCGCAACGCAGCCAGGGCGACTGCCAGGAAGAGGATCGACGCAACTGGAGGGGCAGGCAGGCCGGCCTCTAAGGCATAGTCCAAGACTGGCCCAGTGCGTGCCCGTACAACGACGGGAACAAGAGGAAGAAACCAACGAAGAGGGACTCTCCGAAGAAGAAGACGGCGACACCCAATAGTAGAGGAGCAGGAAGGAGACGAAGAAGAAGAAGATAAAACAGCGAAGAAGGGATACACGCACGAAAACACAGGACCCATGACAGGACAATACACAAAACACTGGGAACAGGAAGAGAACTAAGGATAAGAGGACAAGAAAACCAACACGAGCCGGAGATAAGACCTGCGACCGTCAGTGCAGGCGACGCTCACGCAAATGAGTGCCGTGACGGTGCAGGGACAATCGGCTGCAAAGCCAACCTGCTGGGACCGAGCTATATGCTGGCAGCTCCGCCTCCCCGTGGCCCCCGCTGGTAACGGTGCTGCGCGATGCGCGCATCGCGCGGCGCCGGCTAAGCGAGCTGCCGCCCGAAAGGGTAGGTTCAACTTGCCCACTGACCCGAAAGGAGAGGGCAGGGTTTTTCCAAGTCGCGCGCCGACCACCTAGGCGCGCCGTTCCCCGGGCATTGGACGTCAGAAAGTAGGATATAAATAACATCTAGCGAAGCCAGTATGAGTGCTATACTCCGGGAATGGCGTGGCCGGCCCAACGGTCGAGCCCCTAATCGCTCAATACTACTTGTCCCTATCTACTCTGTCCCTATCTACTAGTTTTCCAAGATGGCGGCAAGTGGGACGGACGCGTGCACGTCGCTCCGCAGTCTATAAACGAAAAAACCGGGCAAATTAAAAAGTTCGGGCGTAAAAATTAATTTAAAGCAAAGTGGGAGTGCCGAGGAAAACGTGTAGTTAAAAAGAATCGTGGAGATCGCCGAATTCAGAGCGAAAAAAAAGCTAATGTAAATCGCCACGTGCGAAAAGTGAGGTTAGCTGACGCGACAGATAGGAAAAACCGAAAAATCAAAGATCTCGGGAGCGAAAAATAATTCAATAGGCAGAGTTAGTGCTTAAAATAAAGTGCATGCAAAAATATTAGTGGAGATTTCCGCAATAAGCGCGGAAAAAGCAAAGAAAGTGCCGCGTGTGCGAAGCGAGGTTAGGCCACGTGGCGGACAAAAACGCGTAAATCGAAGATCTCGGGCACGAAACTAAAATAATAGGTAGTGCGAGTGCTAAAAACATAGTGCACACCGAAAGTTTAGTGAAAATTGCCGCAATAAGCGCGGAAAAACAAAAGAAAGTGCCGCGTGCGCGAAGTGAGGTTAGGCCACGTGGCGGACAAAAACGCGAAAATCGAAGATCTCGGGCACGAAAACTAAAATAATAGATAGTGCGAGTGCTAAAAACATAGTGCACACCGAAAGTTTAGTGGAAATTGCCGCAATAAGCGCGAGAAAAGCAAAACAAAGTGCCACGTGCGGGAGGATAGGTTAGCGGACGCGCGGCAGCCATCTTGGGTCGAGCGACCGAAGCGCCGCCGCCCGGGCATCTTGGGAACCAAGAGCACGCTGCTAGGCGGCAAATTCAAATTCAAATTCAAACCCAGGGGTTTTGAACTGTGAAGAGCACGCCGCCGGACTCAGCGCGGGAGTGCTCGCGGGAACAAAGCGCCAACTGAAAGTCCGCGAGGGGGATTCAATACGCCGCTGGACATAGCCACCGGGAAGCGAACAGCCGCAGCGGCAGCCGCAAGAAGCGGCAAGGAGCCGGTGATGCCGACGCTAGGGCACTCGTCGCCAGGCGCAGAGGCCAGAGTGGTCCTCCAACCCCTGAGGAAACAGATGGAAAAGAACGAGGCCACTCCAAGCCCGAGGATACCAGAGAAGACGATGAGAGCAAGCCTGGGGAGAAACAACCCCCCCAGAGATGAGGAGAGATTGGCCGGGGAGGATAAGCGGCAAGTGCCCGATATAAAGGCACAGGCCAGTGACATAGAGAGGAAGGTCACGGCGTTCTGCTTAGACTCGGCCAGGAAAATAAACAAGGAACACGCCGCAGTAATCCTACGGCACTTCAAAGAAATGAGGGGCATTGTTGACGAGCTACTGCTCCATAATAGCTACCTGACAGGCAGGCTAGAGCAGAGTGCCGGAGATGAGAAGAATAAGGAAACGGCGATAATGAACGCCGTCAACAAAGCAACCAGGCGGCTAGAAACAGCCGTCTTGAGAACGACGCAGCAGGAACAGAGGGAGCCGACATATGCCGAAAAAGTAAAGATAACGAGCAACAAGGTCGAGCAGACGGCGGTCAAGCCGCCCAAAAATGTGGTCATAATTCGACCGGAAAGAGAAGGTGGCGAGATTCAAACGAGCGAAGAAGCACTTGACGCGGTGTTCACCCTAGTGAATCCCCGCAAGAGAGGAATCCAAGTTACGGCCGTCCGGAAAATAAAGGGAAACGGCCTAGCCGTTGAGACGACGAAGCCGGAGAGCCTAAAAGAGTTCACCGAGAACTCGAAACTAAAGGAGGCTGGACTAAAAGCCAGCACGCCGCAGCGGAGACCCCCCAGGATGATCATCTACGACGTCCCGAGGGACATTCCAGAGAAGGAGATCCTGGCCTGCATGAGGAAGCAGAACCAAGAAAGACTAAATGAGGACGACGTTGCAGCCATCAAGTTCTGCTTCAGGACCGGCAGAAAGGATCAAGAGGAGACGAACTGGGTCATCGAAGTGCCCCCCCAGGTAAGGGAGAAACTATTGAAAGGTAAGATCTTCCTCTCATGGAATGCCTGCAAAGTTAAAGATTACATAGCAATTAGTCGCTGCTACAAGTGTCAAGGATACGGACACGTGGCAAAATATTGCCGCGTTAACTACGAAATCTGCGCGCACTGTGCAGAAAGTGGGCACAGCACTAAAGAGTGCAAAGATAAGGATGGGCACGCCACCTGCGTAAACTGCAAGAGAGCAGGGAGGAAGGGCGACCACGCAGCTTCCAACGCGAAATGCCCAATGTATACGAAAGCCTTGGAAGCAATAATAGCAAGGACGCAATATGTATAAAGAGCAACGCAGGGACAGAAGAGGACTTGGGAGGAAAAGGGAAATAAGGATCCTGCAGCACAACATGCAGCGATCCAAAACAACTCCTTATGAGATCCGGACGCAAATGGACGCCGATGGGGATGACATAATATTAATGCAAGAACCATACAGCGTCGATGGGAAAATACCCGGATTCGGCACAGGAGTCGCGATCGCCTGCAGAGGGTCGAAGCACAACCCGCCAATGGCGGCCGTAGGGATAAAATCAGAGACCCTAACGCCCCTCGAGGTCGCCGAACTCTGCACAACACACTGTTCCTGCGTGCAGATAAGCGACGGGGAAACAGAGGTGTACGCGGCAAGCCTGTACTTTCCGCCGACAGGAAACATCGAGGTCGGCGTGCAACAGTTGGAGAAGGTACTACGGTGTCTCAGAGGCAAGAGGATCATCATCGGCCTGGATGCGAACGCAAAATCACCGCTGTGGTGCAGCAGGAGCACCGACGACAGAGGCGAGGCCCTAGAGGCAGTCATAGCGCAGTACGGTCTCCATGTCCTGAATCAACCAGGACAACCCCACACGTTTGAAACAACTCGAGGGCGATCAAACATAGACGTGACGATGGCGAGCCCAGAGGCAATACTCCTTGTAAAGGGCTGGAGGATACGCGAAGATGGTACCTCCAGTGACCACCGGATACTGGAGACGCTCCTCGACTTCGGGACGAGAAGCACCACACCGCAGCTTCAGGAAAGACGCTATAACACGCGAAAAGCCAACTGGGAGGTATTTCAGAGTGCCCTCACAGAGAAAATGGAGGCACTCAAAGAAACAACCCTCCAGCAGGCAGAGGACGTCGAAAGAATGGCCGGGCAACTCCAGGCAACCCTGATAGGTGCCTGCGACACCGCCATCCCAAAGAAGAAATGGTACTACAGGTCAGTACCCTGGTGGACGCCCGAACTCACCAGAGCAAAGAGAAACACCTACCAGGCGAGAAGAAGGTATCAGGGGGCCAGGGACCCCGCTACGAGGGAGCAGGAGAAGCTGCGGTACAGGTCAACACGAAAGGAGTATAAGAGGATGCTGGCAAGAGCAAAAATCCAGAGCTGGCAGGACTTCGTCACCAAAGAGGGTAACAGGGAACCTTGGGGCATCGCTTACAAAACAGTCGCAAGGAAACTCAGAGGAGAGGAAACAACATCGACGCTGAAGACGCCGCTCGGATATACCTCCAACTGGCGAACGACCGCGGCAGCGATGTTGTCCGCACTTCTACCCGACGACGAGGAAGACACCGAAACGGAGGAGCAGAAGGAAATAAGGCGGAACTCGACAAACCCCCCCAACGTAGAAGACACCCCTGAATTCAGCTTCGAGGAACTCAGTGACGCCGTGAAACGGCTGAGGAAGGGGAAGTGCCCAGGCCCCGACCTGATTGAGGTCGAAATAATCCAACGGGCCTGGGGAAGAATACACCAGGAGCTCCTAAGGCTCATGAACGGCTGCCTCGCCTGGGGAATATTCCCCAAACGGTGGAAGGTCGCAAATGTTATCACCATCCCCAAGGGACCGGATCGGGACAGAAGCAATCCGAAATCCTACAGGCCAATCTGTCTGCTCTCCATGATAGGCAAGCTGCTAGAAAGGCTAATGGCCACCAGGATGGCACCTATCTTCCACGACCACGCGCTCTCCTCCGACAGACAATATGGCTTTCGCCCCGGAAGATCGACGGTGGACGCGATCATCAAGCTCCGCGAGAAAATCGAGCAAATGAGCGAGAAGAGGTACGTCCTCGCAATAGCACTCGATATATCAGGAGCCTTCGACAACGTCTGGTGGCCGAACGTGCTGCACGAGCTCAAAAGAAGAGAATGCCCCGACAACCTGTACCGGTTAACAAGGAGCTACTTCTCCGAAAGAACCGTACAGATTGCTGGGAAAAACGAAGCAGTGAGCAAGCCCGTCACGAAAGGATGCCCGCAGGGATCGGTACTGGGACCAAGTTTCTGGAATCTCGTATTTGATGACCTGCTGGCTGAGCTAGCGGGAAACGCGACAGGGTGCGAACCCATCGCGTACGCGGACGACATCGTGATTCTAATTGCCGGCAACACGAGGAACGAGCTCCAGGAAAAGGGACAGGAGGTAGTTACCCGAGTCTCTACCTGGTGCACCAGGAAGAAGCTAACGTTATCGGCACAGAAAACGGAGATGCTGCTCGTCAAAGGTAAGCTGGACGCGGAGAGGCCACCGATTATTAAGATTAGCGGCAGGAATATAAGGATGGAGCAGGCAATCAAATACCTCGGAGTGCACCTCGAAGGAGGGCTAAAAGTCAACAAGCACGTGGAGGCAATAACAGGTAAGTGTCAAAAACTCTTCAACAGCCTCGCGAGGGTGGCCAAGGCGAAATGGGGACTCGGACACGCAGCCATGCGTACTCTGTACAGAGGGCTGTACGAGCCGATAACCACATACGCCGCAGCCGGCTGGAGCGACCTACTGAAAGGGAAAGCGAGGAGCAAGCTGATAAGGTCACAGAGGATGGCACTCCTCCGAGTGACCAAGGCCTATAGAACCACGTCAACCGAGGCACTGCAGGTTATCGCAGGAGTCATTCCTATTGACCTCCTAGTCGAAATCAGGGCAAGACTCCACAATAAGAAGAGGAGGCGCGACGAAGCGCCCGACGAGAAATCCATTGTCGGCGAGGCGTTAGATAAGTGGCAAGAGCGCTGGCAAACAACGCCAAAGGGCAGGACGACCTTCGACTACTTTGCTAGCATCAAGGACAGACTGGAGAACCGCTGGGTGAGACCCGACCACTACACGACACAGTTCATTAGCGGCCACGGGGATTTCAACGGTAAGCTCAAGTCATTCAACCTCAGCGAATTGGACACATGTGAATGCGGCGAAATAGAAACCGCCCATCACATCTTAGAAGACTGTCCAATCTTCGATGAAGAAAGGCAGGAATTCCGAAATGCACTGGGAGAACTCGATCTGCGCTGGCCGGAAGAAAAGCGGGAGTACGTAACAAAAGACGTATACCCCCACTTCTGTCAGTTTGCAAGGAAAGTACTCCAAGCGAAGGAGGAGAAGAGAAGGAACGCCCTACGAGAAATGGGAGGTGCAACGCAGCCAGGGCGACTGCCAGGAAGAGGATCGACGCAACTGGAGGGGCAGGCAGGCCGGCCTCTAAGGCATAGTCCAAGACTGGCCCAGTGCGTGCCCGTACAACGACGGGAACAAGAGGAAGAAACCAACGAAGAGGGACTCTCCGAAGAAGAAGACGGCGACACCCAATAGTAGAGGAGCAGGAAGGAGACGAAGAAGAAGAAGATAAAACAGCGAAGAAGGGATACACGCACGAAAACACAGGACCCATGACAGGACAATACACAAAACACTGGGAACAGGAAGAGAACTAAGGATAAGAGGACAAGAAAACCAACACGAGCCGGAGATAAGACCTGCGACCGTCAGTGCAGGCGACGCTCACGCAAATGAGTGCCGTGACGGTGCAGGGACAATCGGCTGCAAAGCCAACCTGCTGGGACCGAGCTATATGCTGGCAGCTCCGCCTCCCCGTGGCCCCCGCTGGTAACGGTGCTGCGCGATGCGCGCATCGCGCGGCGCCGGCTAAGCGAGCTGCCGCCCGAAAGGGTAGGTTCAACTTGCCCACTGACCCGAAAGGAGAGGGCAGGGTTTTTCCAAGTCGCGCGCCGACCACCTATGCGCGCCGTTCCCCGGGCATTGGACGTCAGAAAGTAGGATATAAATAACATCTAGCGAAGCCAGTATGAGTGCTACACTCCGGGAATGGCGTGGCCGGCCCAACGGTCGAGCCCCTAATCGCTCAATACTACTTGTCCCTATCTACTACTGTTTCCAAGATGGCGGCAAGTGGGACGGACGCGTGCACGTCGCTCCGCAGTCTATAAACGAAAAAACCGGGCAAATTAAAAAGTTCGGGCGTAAAAATTAATTTAAAGCAAAGTGGGAGTGCCGAGGAAAACGTGTAGTTAAAAAGAATCGTGGAGATCGCCGAATTCAGAGCGAAAAAAGCTAATGTAAATCGCCACGTGCGAAAAGTGAGGTTAGCTGACGCGACGGATAGGAAAAACCGAAAAATCAAAGATCTCGGGAGCGAAAAATAATTCAATAGGCAGAGTTAGTGCTTAAAATAAAGTGCATGCAAAAATATTAGTGGAGATTTCCGCAATAAGCGCGGAAAAAGCAAAGAAAGTGCCGCGTGTGCGAAGCGAGGTTAGGCCACGTGGCGGACAAAAACGCGTAAATCGAAGATCTCGGGCACGAAACTAAAATAATAGGTAGTGCGAGTGCTAAAAAACATAGTGCACACCGAAAGCTTAGTGAAAATTGCCGCAATAAGCGCGGAAAAACAAAAGAAAGTGCCGCGTGCGCGAAGTGAGGTTAGGCCACGTGGCGGACAAAAACGCGAAAATCGAAGATCTCGGGCACGAAAACTAAAATAATAGATAGTGCGAGTGCTAAAAACATAGTGCACACCGAAAGTTTAGTGGAAATTGCCGCAATAAGCGCGAGAAAAGCAAAACAAAGTGCCACGTGCGGGAGGATAGGTTAGCGGACGCGCGGCAGCCATCTTGGGTCGAGCGACCGAAGCGCCGCCGCCCGGGCATCTTGGGAACCAAGAGCACGCTGCTAGGCGGCAAATTCAAATTCAAATTCAAACCCAGGGGTTTTGAACTGTGAAGAGCACGCCGCCGGACTCAGCGCGGGAGTGCTCGCGGGAACAAAGCGCCAACTGAAAGTCCGCGAGGGGGATTCAATACGCCGCTGGACATAGCCACCGGGAAGCGAACAGCCGCAGCGGCAGCCGCAAGAAGCGGCAAGGAGCCGGTGATGCCGACGCTAGGGCACTCGTCGCCAGGCGCAGAGGCCAGAGTGGTCCTCCAACCCCTGAGGAAACAGATGGAAAAGAACGAGGCCACTCCAAGCCCGAGGATACCAGAGAAGACGATGAGAGCAAGCCTGGGGAGAAACAACCCCCCCAGAGATGAGGAGAGATCGGCCGGGGAGGATAAGCGGCAAGTGCCCGATATAAAGGCACAGGCCAGTGACATAGAGAGGAAGGTCACGGCGTTCTGCTTAGACTCGGCCAGGAAAATAAACAAGGAACACGCCGCAGTAATCCTACGGCACTTCAAAGAAATGAGGGGCATTGTTGACGAGCTACTGCTCCATAATAGCTACCTGACAGGCAGGCTAGAGCAGAGTGCCGGAGATGAGAAGAATAAGGAAACGGCGATAATGGACGCCGTCAACAAAGCAACCAGGCGGCTAGAAACAGCCGTCTTGAGAACGACGCAGCAGGAACAGAGGGAGCCGACATATGCCGAAAAAGTAAAGATAACGAGCAACAAGGTCGAGCAGACGGCGGTCAAGCCGCCCAAAAATGTGGTCATAATTCGACCGGAAAGAGAAGGTGGCGAGATTCAAACGAGCGAAGAAGCACTTGACGCGGTGTTCACCCTAGTGAATCCCCGCAAGAGAGGAATCCAAGTTACGGCCGTCCGGAAAATAAAGGGAAACGGCCTAGCCGTTGAGACGACGAAGCCGGAGAGCCTAAAAGAGTTCACCGAGAACTCGAAACTAAAGGAGGCTGGACTAAAAGCTAGCACGCCGCAGCGGAGACCCCCCAGGATGATCATCTACGACGTCCCGAGGGACATTCCAGAGAAGGAGATCCTGGCCTGCATGAGGAAGCAGAACCAAGAAAGACTAAATGAGGACGACGTTGCAGCCATCAAGTTCTGCTTCAGGACCGGCAGAAAGGATCAAGAGGAGACGAACTGGGTCATCGAAGTGCCCCCCCAGGTAAGGGAGAAACTATTGAAAGGTAAGATCTTCCTCTCATGGAATGCCTGCAAAGTTAAAGATTACATAGCAATTAGTCGCTGCTACAAGTGTCAAGGATACGGACACGTGGCAAAATATTGCCGCGTTAACTACGAAATCTGCGCGCACTGTGCAGAAAGTGGGCACAGCACTAAAGAGTGCAAAGATAAGGATGGGCACGCCACCTGCGTAAACTGCAAGAGAGCAGGGAGGAAGGGCGACCACGCAGCTTCCAACGCGAAATGCCCAATGTATACGAAAGCCTTGGAAGCAATAATAGCAAGGACGCAATATGTATAAAGAGCAACGCAGGGACAGAAGAGGACTTGGGAGGAAAAGGGAAATAAGGATCCTGCAGCACAACATGCAGCGATCCAAAACAACTCCTTATGAGATCCGGACGCAAATGGACGCCGATGGGGATGACATAATATTAATGCAAGAACCATACAGCGTCGATGGGAAAATACCCGGATTCGGCACAGGAGTCGCGATCGCCTGCAGAGGGTCGAAGCACAACCCGCCAATGGCGGCCGTAGGGATAAAATCAGAGACCCTAACGCCCCTCGAGGTCGCCGAACTCTGCACAACACACTGTTCCTGCGTGCAGATAAGCGACGGGGAAACAGAGGTGTACGCGGCAAGCCTGTACTTTCCGCCGACAGGAAACATCGAGGTCGGCGTGCAACAGTTGGAGAAGGTACTACGGTGTCTCAGAGGCAAGAGGATCATCATCGGCCTGGATGCGAACGCAAAATCACCGCTGTGGTGCAGCAGGAGCACCGACGACAGAGGCGAGGCCCTAGAGGCAGTCATAGCGCAGTACGGTCTCCATGTCCTGAATCAACCAGGACAACCCCACACGTTTGAAACAACTCGAGGGCGATCAAACATAGACGTGACGATGGCGAGCCCAGAGGCAATACTCCTTGTAAAGGGCTGGAGGATACGCGAAGATGGTACCTCCAGTGACCACCGGATACTGGAGACGCTCCTCGACTTCGGGACGAGAAGCACCACACCGCAGCTACAGGAAAGACGCTATAACACGCGAAAAGCCAACTGGGAGGTATTTCAGAGTGCCCTCACAGAGAAAATGGAGGCACTCAAAGAAACAACCCTCCAGCAGGCAGAGGACGTCGAAAGAATGGCCGGGCAACTCCAGGCAACCCTGATAGGTGCCTGCGACACCGCCATCCCAAAGAAGAAATGGTACTACAGGTCAGTACCCTGGTGGACGCCCGAACTCACCAGAGCAAAGAGAAACACCTACCAGGCGAGAAGAAGGTATCAGGGGGCCAGGGACCCCGCTACGAGGGAGCAGGAGAAGCTGCGGTACAGGTCAACACGAAAGGAGTATAAGAGGATGCTGGCAAGAGCAAAAATCCAGAGCTGGCAGGACTTCGTCACCAAAGAGGGTAACAGGGAACCTTGGGGCATCGCTTACAAAACAGTCGCAAGGAAACTCAGAGGAGAGGAAACAACATCGACGCTGAAGACGCCGCTCGGATATACCTCCAACTGGCGAACGACCGCGGCAGCGATGTTGTCCGCACTTCTACCCGACGACGAGGAAGACACCGAAACGGAGGAGCAGAAGGAAATAAGGCGGAACTCGACAAACCCCCCCAACGTAGAAGACACCCCTGAATTCAGCTTCGAGGAACTCAGTGACGCCGTGAAACGGCTGAGGAAGGGGAAGTGCCCAGGCCCCGACCTGATTGAGGTCGAAATAATCCAACGGGCCTGGGGAAGAATACACCAGGAGCTCCTAAGGCTCATGAACGGCTGCCTCGCCTGGGGAATATTCCCCAAACGGTGGAAGGTCGCAAATGTTATCACCATCCCCAAGGGACCGGATCGGGACAGAAGCAATCCGAAATCCTACAGGCCAATCTGTCTGCTCTCCATGATAGGCAAGCTGCTAGAAAGGCTAATGGCCACCAGGATGGCACCTATCTTCCACGACCACGCGCTCTCCTCCGACAGACAATATGGCTTTCGCCCCGGAAGATCGACGGTGGACGCGATCATCAAGCTCCGCGAGAAAATCGAGCAAATGAGCGAGAAGAGGTACGTCCTCGCAATAGCACTCGATATATCAGGAGCCTTCGACAACGTCTGGTGGCCGAACGTGCTGCACGAGCTCAAAAGAAGAGAATGCCCCGACAACCTGTACCGGTTAACAAGGAGCTACTTCTCCGAAAGAACCGTACAGATTGCTGGGAAAAACGAAGCAGTGAGCAAGCCCGTCACGAAAGGATGCCCGCAGGGATCGGTACTGG